>NC_143577.1:11613972-11767961 GCF_048544385.1 Mastigoproctus giganteus
ATAGTATACAAAAGGATAATACACAAACCTTATCATTGCATGCCTGTAATTTGGGTGACTTCATCTGGGGTCAACTACCCAAATTGAAAGGAAAAACAGTGATAAGGGTCTCTGTTTCTGCAATGATCAATATTCACTAAGGAGAAATCAATTTTGAGGTAGGATAGCCAATAATATAAATTGGTATAACATAATATAAGTTAGAAGTTGTATAATTTTCAATTATACAAACTATAATAGAAATTAAGAAAGATTATTTAAAATACTGCATAGTGTACATTGATCATTGTTCACCCTAATGAGGATCAACAATGATCAATGCAGGTATACAACAATAACTTTTGTATATTATCTTTTTGTATATTATATTATCCTATATTTTTTCCATAAATCTATCTAGGTATACCTCTTAATATAATTCTCTTATTATAATCTTCTATTTGGAAGGTTATAATAAGAGAATATCTATTAGCCGAATATCTATTTGGCTAAATAAGATGAATTTCATAAAAATGTCCAAAGGACATAATTATATGCATATTTTTCTACAAAATATAGGTAGATCTACAACTTTTCATAATTTATTAATTATTATTTTTTTCTTTCCAGACCCATACTATTCATGATGAATGTGCAAGAACATATTTATGTAATAACACGTAGGATAAGAGGAATGACATGTAACGAAATTAAGAAGTTTGCAAGAAAAAGTTTCAAAAAACGGGTCCTAACAGACAAAACAATTTGTGACCTCCTGGTGAAGTTTAAGCGAACTGGATCTGTGCATGATGACATAAGATCTGGATGCCCAGGAAGACCCCATGCAAGCATTGAATCTGTGCACCATGTTTTTGAGGAGGATCAACAATTATTAATTTGGGATGCATTGCGCATGTTGGGCATTCCAAAAACAACAGCTCACAGAATCTACGTTCTAACCTGCATAAAAAGCCTTACCACATTTAAATTTTTCACAACTCACATTAGGACTATCCACGAAGAGCAACAATGTGTGCCGATCTTTGCGGTCAAATTGAAAATGAGAATCTATCAGACAACATTCTGTTCAGTGATGATGCGACTTTCCACACCTGTGGCAAGGTGAATCAACTTAACTGTCACATCTGGTCAGAGGAAAAAGCAATCAAAGTCATCAAATGGAAAGAGACTCACCAAAAGTGTAATGACACTTTAATAGTAGTAGTAATAGTAGTAGCAGCAGTGGCATTTGATGCAAGAAAGCAAATGTATGAGCTTATGCAGCATCAGCCAAAAAAAAAAAAAAAAAACACACCATTCCCTCCCAAATGCCTGTCCAGTTCCTCCTTAAATTTATTCAACCTATCAACTTCCACAACGACAGATGGAAGTTTGTTCCAGCAATTAACCACCCGCTGGCTAAAGGCAAATTTCCGCACATCTAATCTACATCTGTCTTTTCTTAATTTGAATTTATGCCCCCTTAGGTTCGTAATCTGAACAAGTGGAAGGATCCCATCGGAATTCAGCATGCTCAACCCATTCAAGGCCTTATACACCTCAATCAGATCACCGTGCAGGTGCCTAGTCTCCAGCCACTGCAATTTTCAAAACTTAAGCTTCTCTTGGTAAGAGGATCCCTTCATTCCCCTCACCAATCTTGTTGCCCTTCTCTGTACACACTCAAGTAAATCTACATCCTTCCTAAAATGAGGCCTCCAGACCTGTACGCAGTACTCAAGGCGTGGCCTGACCATTGCCTTATACAGAGGGATAATAACCTCCTTTTCCCTGCTAGCAAAATTCCTATATATCATTGACAAAATCCCATGACCTACCTGCCCTGGAAGCCTGTCTGCATTGCTCAGAAAACTTCATATCTGACTGCACAATTCCTCCCAGGTCTTTTCCATTTTCTACCACCTTAAGTGTAGTACCACACAGTTGGTACGTTTCTCTGGGATTACTTCTACCCATATGCAGTACTTTGCATTTGTCAACTTCAATTGCCACTTCTTAGCCCATCTGCCCAAATTATCTAGATCCTGTTGCAGTAGCACACTGCCATTACTGTCATTAACAACCCACTTTTGTATCATCTGCAAACTTCGACATTAAGCCTGATATACCTTCATCAATATCATTGATAAATATACAAAACAACAGTGGACCTAACACCGAACCCTGTGGGACTCCACTAATAATATTAGTCCAAGAAGAGCAGCACCCATTGATTACCATCCTCTGTCTGTCTAATGTGTGGATTGGTATGATTAAATCAAAAGTCTGCAGGCCCTTTTTCTTTGCAGAGGCTACAGTCACAGGAACCATTTATCTTGACTTGCTCCAACAATTCCTTGAACCCCAACTTCAACAGGATGGTATTTTTGGAACTGTAGTATTTCAGCAGGATGGGGCACCATGCCATTATGCAAAATGTTGTTCAAGAATACCTCAACAATTGTTTTCCCAATTGGTGGCTTGGGTGTGGAGGACTTCAGCCATGGGTGGCATAGTCTCCTGATTTAACACCATTAGATTTCTTTGCCTGGGGCTTAAGTTAAATGTTTACAGAAGAAGAATTAAGGATATACCAGATCTTAGAAATCATATTATGGAGGCAATTTCAAAAATAACACCTGAAATGCTTGTAAATGTGTTTTGCAATGTAGCTGACTGGTTTGAGATTTGTAGAGATGGTGCACATGTAGAATGTAATAATTAAAGTTTTGAGTTATGTACATATTTAATGATTTTTTTTTGGTTCATTTTCTGTATTACGTATACAAATATATGTATCATATTGCCATTAAAACATTTTTTTTGAAATTCTGCTTATTTAGTCTAATAGATAGTGACTTTTGGGACACCCTGTCTATAAATACAATACATAATACATTATGGATGTAGTGTGCCTATTGCCACCACAATTACACTAGCCCATAAATTCAGTATATATTAATGTCAGCATATTAATAATTACCTACCATACTACTCATTTAATATATATAGATATATATTATAAGTTAGTAGATTCATTGAAATAATGTTGCACAGATAAGAATAGCTAAAGGAAATAGTACATAATAAGTGGGAGCTATCAAATGTATGAGGTCTGTGGCTACACATGCCACTGAAATTTGAATGTATTAGAGCAAAAGAATAAAGAAAATTCCATATAAGCTATATAAATAGCTAGAGTTGTTACTGGGTGGGGATTTCATGGCACACAGACTTATGGCCAAATTGCACCTATTATGTTGGGACATAACTCAACAAATGGAACAAAATAGATCTAGAAGTGATTATATATGTTAATCATTTTTAGGTTAGTAATAAAAATTAGTTGACTCTGATAAACTGGCCTCATCTCCAATATGAGTAATTTTCAAAGGTCAGTGTAAGTTAAGCAGTGATCTGAAAGATTATATTCTGGCTGAATGGTAAAGTATACACTAAACAAAAATATGCTTAACAGTAAGTGGGAAACTGTAATGCAAGCAATGTGGGGATACTCCTCCTAGCAGTAAAAAGATGTGCATTAAATGTGAATGGCCAATTCTTGTGCTCACAAGAACAACATCTTCATGCTTGTTTAATCAGAAACTATCTCCACTTTTGTGGATTTTGTTTAATTTCAAGAAGTTTAATTTCTATTGGAATGAGCAGAAGCCTGAAAAACAAGATGCAGGATATTTCAGAGACTGCTGGGAGTCATTGCGGTACAAGTAAACAGTACAAGTACAAGTTAGGGTAGATAAAAATAGAAATAGGTGCGTGTATACTTGTGTGTACACCAATGCTAGGAGTTTAGTAAATAAATTTGATGAATTTGAGGTATTGCTCAAAACATCAAAGGCAGATATTGTTGGGATATCAGAGACGTGGTGTCACACAGATATAAGGAATGCAGAACTGGAATTTGGGGAGTACAACGTCTACAGAAAGGATAGACTGGATAGGAAGGAAGGAGGGGTTATGCTATTAGTTAAGAAATACATAAAATCCAAAGAAGTGAAGCCAGTGGACATCGCTGGACAGTGCAGTGTCGAGTCAGTTTGATGTGACATAAGCAGTGGGAGATCAAAATTGAGTAGGAGTGTGCTATAGGCCTAATGACTCTAATGAGTATAATAAGAAACTGTACAGGGAAATAGAGTGGGCCAGTATATCAGAGAGTCTTATAATGGGAGATTTTAATTTCCCAGATATTGACTGGAATTTGGGGGCTGGTCACTCACACACTAGCAAGGCTTTTGTGGATTTATTGGATGATTGTTTTCTACATCAGCATGTTCGGGAGGCAACTAGAGGGAGGAATACTCTTGATTTGATTATCAGCAGTGATTCTTCATGCATGAAGAATCTGCATATAAATGAACCACTAGGTGGCAGTGATTACAGTGTGCTGAAGTGGGATTTACTCAAAGAGGTAACTACCATAAGGGGTAAAGGGAAGGGTTATTGCCTCCATAAAGGCGACTACGATGGACTGAGACAGTATTTAAATTCTATACAGTGGGACAAACTGATGATGTTACCAACAGCAAACGCAAAATGGGAAGCATTCAAAGAACTTATCTTGGAAGCTACTAGGCTTTACATACCAACCAAGAAATATTGTTCAAGGTTTAGGCCTAAATGGATGTCAGATGAACTGATGAGGCATATGGCAGAGAAGAAACATGCATGGGATACATACAAATTAACACATGACACAGAAGCCTATGATAGATACAAGTTGATCAGTAACCAAGTTACAAAGGAGGTTAGGCAGGCGAAGGCAGATTACGAGACATCTTTGGCAAGGGATGCAAAGAAAAACAGCAAAGAGTTCTTTATTTATGTAAACTCCAGAAGGAAGGGGATGAATCAGATTGGACCACTTGATATCGATGGGTCAAATGTTGATGATCCTGCTCAGGTAGCTAACAAACTAAATGAATATTTTGCATCGACATTCACACATGAGGAGTTTTTTTAGCAAGGGAAAAGCCAGAGGTGTATTCAACTCTAGCAGTAAGCTAGAGAATCTTGTAATAACTGAGAGTAAAGTGGAGGAGAAATTGTTGAAGATAAACACAAGAAAGGCACCTGGGGTGGATGGGATCTATCCAGTTATATTAAAGGAGGCAGCAGAGGAAGTAAGGAAACCCTTAGCCATAATTATGAGAGCTTCCTTGGACTCAGGAGAGGTACCCACAGACTGGAGATGTGCAAATGTGACCCCAATTCACAAAGGAGGATCAAAGGCTGACAAGTAATTATAGACCTGTGAGTTTAACTTCTGTTCCAGGAAAATTAATGGAGGCACTAGTTAAAGAAGCACTGGAGGATCATTTAGACAAGACTTCAGTTATAGCTCAGACACAGCATGGTTTTGTTAAGGGGAAGTCTTGCCTGACCAATTTGATTGGATACTATGATGCAGTCACAAAGGAACTGGATGCAGGGAATAACTTTGATATTATATTCTTGGATCTTAGAAAGGCTTTTGATACTGTTGCACATGGAAGACTGCTGCACAAATTGGAGCAGTGTGACATTGGAGGCAAATTGCTGCTGTGGATAAAGGGGTGGCTGAGGGGGAGAAGACAGAGTGGTAATCAATGGACACTGCTCGTCGTGGACTAATGTTATTAGTAGAGTCCTTCAGGGCTCAGTGTTGGGTCCATTATTGTTTTCTGTATTTATAAATAATATTGATGATAGTATATCAAGCTTAATGTCGAAGTTTGCAGACGATACTAAGGTAGGCAGGGTTGTCAAGGACACTACTGACACTATGCTGCTGCAACAGGATCTGGAAAGGTTGAGCAGATGGGCTGAGAGGTGGCAAATGAAGTTTAACATTGACAAATGTAAAGTACTACACATGGGAAACAGCAACCCCAGAGCAACGTATCAACTCTGTGGTACTACACTGACAGTGGTAGAGAATGAAAGGGACCTGGGGGTGGTTGTGCAGGCAGATATGAAGTTCTCTGAGCAGTGCAGACAGGCTGCAAGAGTAGCTCATGGTGTATTGTCAATGATATATAGGAAGTTTTCTAGCAGGGATAAGGAGGTGATTATTCCCTTGTATAAGGCAATGGTCAGGCCACACGTACAGTACTGTATACAGGTCTGGAGGCCTCATTTCAAGAAGGACGTAGAGCTGCTGGAACGAGTACAGAGAAGGGTTTAACGAGGCTACTAGTGACGGTCGTGTTCAAAGCCGCTAAGTGGATTTTTCTTATTTATTGATTTGAAATTATTGTTTTTCTAAAACTTTTGATTTAAATTTAGTAGTATAACATTATTTTGTGATTTGATTAATTTGGTGTATTTATTCTTTACTCGGCCTTGTAAAAGTATCGGTAATGGTTTCCACGTGTTCGTAACTACCGTTACCGTTAGTAACTTTCCCGCCATTGTGATACCGTACTAGATATACTGTAGGTTATATACCGTACTAGATAGCGTTAGTTGAACTTCGTTAGCAGTTAAATTGTACGTTTAAATAAATACATATAACAACTTAGATTACAAACGTAATATAATTAATAACATAACATAATTAATTAATAAATTAATAGAATCATGACTCAGACCAGAGCAGCAAAGCAAAAGGCTCAAGCTAATGGAAGTGCTGTGGCTCAGAGCAGAACTGAGGGGGGCAGTTGTCCTCTGACTCACAGCCTTATAAAATGCACTGTTTGCTTGATGTTTGCAGAGCAATCGGGTACGGGACATGATACTGCCAAGGGGGATGTCTTTGTGTGTGCGCGATGCAAGGAGTGTATCGATATCAGGCAACAACTCTGCGTTCTTGTGGGCCTATATGAGAGCTTGAAGGACAGGGTGGATGCCCTCGAAGAAACTAAATTGAGGGGCCCATCAAGCTCTCAGCTGCCCACATCAACGCCAGAGCTTGCACTTGGGCATCGTGTGACACAGAGACAACCCCTAAGGCAGAATGCGCTGGTCCCGAAGGAACTAGTAGTTGTTGGTGACTCTATTGTCAGGGAAACGGGGAACATGCTTTGTAAAAAAGATAGGTGGAACAGGACCAGGGTATGTCTGCCAGGGGCAAAGGTTGATGACGTTGTAGAGCGAATATCATCTTTTAAGGGCACAAAAGGTGATATAGTTGTACACGTTGGCACTAATAATATTAAGAGTAGGAGACCGGCAGAATTACTTAACAAGTACAGGTCACTGTTGAACAAAAGCCGAGAATTAGGGTTGAATTTGAAAGTGTCTGCAATTCTGCCCAGACACGATAGGAGGGAGTATATGATGAGAGCCTTGTCGATCAATTCGGCCCTGGAAAGATTGTGCAAGGCTCAAGGGGTAGAATTTTTTCCAGCCTGGACTGTACTTGTTAACAGGAGAGATTGCTTCTACAGGGATGGGATACACTTAAATAGAAAGGGTGCAAGAATATTTGCTGATGCTATCGAGGCAGTGTTAGGTGAGTCGGAAAACTGCTAGCTTGGGGGGAGACAAAGACCAATAGATTGACAGTAGCCACTGGCAGAGGTGAAAGAGATTCTTGCACTGCTTCTATTAGAATGAGCAGAAGCCTGAAAAACAAGATGCATGGTATTTCAGAGACTGCTGGGAGCCATTGCGGTACAAGTAAACACATGGGTTGTGTTAGAGTAGCTAAGAATAGAAACAGGTGCAGGTATACTTGCGTGTACACCAATGCTAGGTGTTTAGTAAATAAATTTAATGAATTTGAGGTATTGCTCAAAACATCGAAGGCAGATATTGTTGGGATATCAGAGATGTGGTGTCACACAGATATAAGGGATGCAGAACTGCAATTTGGGGAGTACAACATCTACAGAAAGGATAGACAGGATAGGAAGGGAAGAGGGGTTATGTTATTAGTTAAGAAACACATAAAAACCAAGGAAGTGAAGCCAGTCGACATCGCTGGACAGTGCAGTGTGGAGTCAGTTTGGTGTGACATTAGCATTAGCAGAGGCATATGATGCAAGAAAGCAAGCTTATTCAGCATCAGCCAAAAAAAAAAAAAAAACACCCTCTCCCATTTCACCCCTCCGTTCGTTCGAAATACCTGTCCAGTTGAGCTTTAAATTTGTTTAGGCTATCAACCTCCACCACAAGGGATGGGAGTCTGTTCCACCAACCAACCACCCGCTGGCCAAAGGCAAATTTCCGCACATCTATCCGACATCCGTCCTTCCTCAATTTGAATTTATGCCCTCTGAGGTGATTATTCTGAGAAAGATGAAGAATCCCGTTGGCATTGAGCATGCTCAAACCATTCAAAGCCTTATACACCTCTATCAGATCACCTCGCCGGTGCCTAGTCTCCAGACTCTGTAATTTGCAAAACTTAAGCCTTTCTTCGTAAGAGCAACCCTTTGTTCCATTTACTAATCTTGTTGCCCTTCTCTGTACCCGTTCCAGCAGCTCTACATCCTTCTTGAAATGAGGCCTCCAGACCTGTATACAGTACTCAAGATGTGGCCTAACCATTGCCTTATACAAGGGAATGATCACCTCCTTATCCCTGCTAGAAAAATTCCTGTATATCATTGACAAGACACCATGAGCTACTCATGCAGCTCGTCTGCACTGCTCAGAGAACTTCATATCTGCCTGCACAATTACCCCCAGGTCCTTTTCATTCTCCACCACTGTCAGTGTAGTACCGCAGAGTTGATACATTGCTCTGGGGTTACTGTTACCCATATGTAGTACTTTACATTTGTCAATGTTAAACTTCATTTGCCACCTCTCAGCCCATCTGTTCAACCTTTCCAGATCCTGTTGCAGCAGCATAGCGTCTGTAGTGTCCTTAACGACCCTGCCAACCTTTGTATCATCTGCAAACTTAGACATTAAACTTGATATCCCATCATCAATATCATTCATAAACACCGAAAACAACAATGGACCCAACACTGAACCTTGAGGAACTCCACTAATAACATTAGTCCACGTTGAGCAGTGTCCATTGATTACCACTCTGTCTTCTGCCACTCAACCATCCCCTTATCCATAGCAGCAATTTGCCTCCAATGCCACACTGCTCCAATTTGTGCAGCAGTCTTCCATGTGCAACAGTATCAAAAGCCTTTCTAAGATCCAAATATATAATATCAAAGTTATTCCCTGCATCCAGTTCTTTTGTGACTACATCATAGTATCCAATCAAATTGGTCAGGCAAGACCTGCCCTTAACAAAACCATGCTGCGTCTGAGCTATAACTGAATTCTTGTCTAGATGATCCTGCAGTGCTTCTTTAACCAGTGCCTCCATTAATTTACCTGGAACAGAAGTTAAACTAACAGGTCTATAATTACTTGTGTCAGCCTTTGATCCTCCTTTGTGAATTGGGGTTACATTTGCACATCTCCAGTCTATGGGTACCTCCCCTGAGTCCAAAGAAGCTCTCATAATTATGGCTAGGGGTTTGCATACTTCCTTTGCTGCCTCCTTTAATATAACTGGATAGATCCCATCCACCCCAGGTGCCTTTTTTATGTTTATCCTCAACAATCTCTCCTCCACTTTCCTCTCAGTTATTACAAAATCATCCAGCTCACTGCCAATGTTTACTTTACCTACCACATTCTCCTTCCTGAATAACTCCTCATGCGTGAATGTAGATGCAAAATACTCGTTTAGATTGTTAGCCACCTGAGCAGGATCCTCAACTGTTGAACCATCAATATCCAGTGGACCAATCTGATTCATCCCTTTCCTTCTCGAGTTCAAGTATGTAAAGAACTCCTTTCTGTTTTTCTTTGCATCCTTTGCCAAGGATTTTTCGTAGTCTGCCTTTGCCTGCCTAATCTCCTTTGTGACTTGGTTACAGACCAACTTATATCTATCATAGGCTTCCATGTCACCCATTAATTTGTATGTATCCCATGCATTTTATTTTTCTTCTCTGCCACATGTCTCATTAGTCCATCTGACAACCATTTAGGCCTAAACCTTGAACAATATTTCTTAGTTGGTATGTAAAGCCTGGTAGCCACCAAGATTAGTTCCTTGAATGCATCCCATTTTGAGTTTGCTGTTGGTAACATCATCAGTTGAGCTGGAATTTGGGGGCTGGTTACTCACACACTAGCAGGACTTTTGTGGATTTATTGGATGATTGTTTTCTACATCAGCATGTTCGGGAGGCAACTAGAGGGAGTAATACTCTTGATTTGATTTTCAGCAGTGATTCTTCATGCATTAAGAATCTGCAGATAAATGAACCACTAGGTGGCAGTGATCACAGTGTGCTGAAGTGGGATTTACTCAAAGAGGTAACTACCATTAGGGGTAAAGGGAAGGGTTATTGCTTCCGTAAAGGCGACTACGATGGACTGAGACAGTATTTAAATTCTATACAGTGGGACCAACTGATGATGTTACCAACAGTAAATTCAAAATGGGAAGCATTCAAAGAACTTATCTTGGAAGCTACTAGGCTTTACATACCAACTAAGAAATATTGTTCAAGGTTTAGGCCAAAATGGATGTCAGATGAACTAATGAGGCACATGGCAGAGAAGAAAAATGCATGGGATACATACAAATTAACACATGACACAGAAGCCTATGATAGATACAAGTTGATATGCAACCAAGTTACAAAGGAGGTTAGGCAGGCGAAGGCAGATTACGAGAAATCCTTGGCAAGGGATGCAAAGAAAAACAGCAAAGAGTTCTTTACTTATGTAAACTCTAGAAGGAAGGGGATGAATCAGATTGGTCCCCTTGATATTGATGGGTCAAGTGTTGATGATCCTGCTCAGGTAGCTAACAAACTAAATGAATATTTTGCATCGACATTCACACATGAGGAGTTATTCAGCGAGGGGAATGCCAGAGGTGTATTCAACTCTAGCAGTAAGCTACAGAATCTTGAAATAACTGGGAGTAAAGTGGAGGAGAAACTGTTGAAGATAAACACAAGAAAGGCACCCGGGGTGGATGGGATCTATCCAGTTATATTAAAGGAGGCAGCAAAGGAAGTAAGCAAACCCTTAGCCATAATTATGAGAGCTTCCTTGGACTCAGGGGAGGTACCCATAGACTGGAAATGTGCAAATGTGACCCCAATTCACAAAGGCTGACACAAGTAATTATAGACCTGTGAGCTTAACTTCTGTTCCAGGAAAATTAATGGAGGCACTGGTTAAAGAAGCACTGCAGGATCATTTAGACAAGACTTCAGTTATAGCTCAGACACAGCATGGTTTTGTTAAGGGGAAGTCTTGCCTGACCAACTTGATTGGATACTATGATGCAGTCACAAAAGAACTGGATGCAGGGAACAACTTTGATATTATATACTTGGATCTTAGAAAGGCTTTTGATACTGTTGCACATGGAAGACTGCTACACAAATTGGAGCAGTGTGACATTGGAGGCAAATTGCTGCTATGGATAAAGGGGTGGTTGAGGGGGAGAAGACAGAGAGTGGTAATCAATGGACACTGCTCATCGTGGACTGATGTTATTAGTGGAGTCCCTCAGGGCTCAGTGTTGGGTCCATTATTGTTTTCTGTATTTATAAATGATATTGATGATGGTATATCGGGCTTAATGTCCAAGTTTGCAGACGATACAAAGGTTGGCAGGGTTGTCAAGGACACTACTGACACTATGCTGCTGCAACAGGATCTGGAAAGGTTGAGCAGATGGGCTGAGAGGTGGCAAATGAAGTTTAACATTGATAAATGTAAAGTACTACACATGGGAAACAGCAACCCCAGAGCAACGTATCAACTCTGTGGTACTACACTGACAGTGGTAGAGAATGAAAGGGACTTGGGGGTGGTTGTGCAGGCAGATATGAAGTTCTCTGAGCAGTGCAGACGGGCTGCAAGAGTAGCTCATGGAGTATTGTCAATGATATACAGGAATTTTTCCAGCAGGGATAAGGAGGTGATTATTCCATTGTATAAGGCGATGGTCAGGCCACACCTAGAGTACTGTATACAGGTCTGGAGACCTCATTTCAAGAAGGATGTAGAGCTGCTGGAACAAGTACAGAGAAGGGCAACAAGATTAGTGAATGGAACAAAGGGGTGCTCTTACGAAGAAAGGCTTAAGTTTTGCAAATTACAGTGTCTGGAGACTAGGCACCAGCGAGGTGATCTGATAGAGGTGTATAAAGCCTTGAATGGTCTGAGCATGCTCAATGCTGATGGGATTCTTCCTCTCGCTCAGAATAATCACCTGAGAGGGCATAAATTCAAATTGAGGAAAGACAGATGTAGGATAGACGTGCGAAAATTTGCCTTTAGCCAGCGGGTGGTTGGTTGGTGGAACAGACTTCCATCCCTTGTCGTGGAAGTTGATAGCCTAAATAAGTTTAAGGCTCAGCTGGACAGGTATTTTGAATGAACAGAGGGGTGAAGTGGAAGTGGTTGGCTGATGCTGCATAAGCTTGCTTTCTTGCATCAAATGCCTCTACTAATGCTAAGCTTCTTATACGTTTACGTGAACCATGTTTGAGATCACATGTCAGTACATATCCATTGTATGATTGTCTTGTAATCAGTATAGGGAACTGACATGGAATCAAAGCCAGTGGGGTGCCTTGCTGCTTGACCTACATTCTCGTTTCCTGGTATCCTAACATGCTTTTGATGCAGAAGGCAATATCCATTGTGGAATGCCCATAACTAATTTGTTTACTGAGAGTTGAAGTTTTTGTTCAATTAGAGTGCATATTTTGTGAGTAGCATGATATTGTAAGGTCATCTGCATATAGATAGGTGTCAACATTAACTGGAATGTTCTGTGTTACATTGTTTATCGTAACCGCAAAGAGTATGGCACTAAGAAGTGATCCCTGTGGGATCGCTTTCTTCTTGGACAAATATTCAGGATAGAGCATTATAGTAATGCACTTGAAAAGTTCTGTATGATTAGTGGCAACTGATCTAAGTGCTGCAGCTTACAGATTTTGAATTTTATAGCACAAGGTGGTATCAAAGGCTTCTTCAATGTACTCACAAACCATGACAAGATGTTAATTTCAAATAAAAGCATTCCATATGTTGGATTCTGCCTTGATCATAGGGTCTAACATTGATGGAAGCTGTACTGGTTCTTATTTATCACTGACCAAGATTTAGATACTGGACAAATCGATTGTGAATCATTTTTAACATGTTACCAAGACAACTGCTAAGAAATACTGGTCAATAGTTTTGTGGATCTGACTGATCATTTCCAAGGTTAGGAAAGGCCAAGAATATTGAGTGGCATCAAGAATGAGGGTAGTAGCCTCCTGAGAATACATCAGTAATGAATTCAGAACTTTTTTTTTTTCATAGTGCTGAAGCATAAGATAATATATCCCATCAGGTCCATATGCACTGTTTGCTGATTAAAAATTATAAAAGGTCAGTTGTATGGAAGAGGCACTGTATAAAAGTTCAGATTATACCAATCAGTGTTGGCTTCTTCTTAAAGACTGAATCATATGCTTATGTGGCTGAGATTTGAGCAAAGGATTCTTCCAGGGCACTTGCAATTTCCAATGGAGAGGAAAGGTCTTTACCATTAGCATCTTAGAATACCATGAGGGATTTACCATTGTTTTTTGATTTTGTTCCAAATTTTTCTACTGTCTGTACTCTTTGTTGAAGCAAATCAGATCCACAAGTCTTTATGCTTTATTCCATACATAACATATCTTAGTTTCCTGAAATTATTCAGGTTGTCAATTTTTGGGTACTTGCCAAACAGATGCCATTCTTCATTCTGCTCTTTTTTAGCATCACAGCGTGTATAGTTTTCAGCTGTAATTATCTGTGTTATAATGATTAGTAACCTCATCAATAGGCTGGCGTTTGATGACTTAGTCATCAAAGGAAATAGCAGTGGCAAACATGTTCCAATTTTTCTTGGAGAATTTCCATTTTATGCAACAATTCTGTCTACATGCAAGGTTCTATTTGTTTGCAATTTTCAAATAATCAGGTAATGGTCACTGTTCAGTGGATTATCTAAAAGTTCTCACTGAATGATTGAGAACAGTTTTTGAGAACATATTGAAAGATCTATAGCAGTAGATGTTCCTGTGGGAAAGTAGATATAAGTGTCAGCACCAGTGTTTAATAATGTCAGATTCTTCTTGTCAAGGATTGTTTCAATATGTTTTCCTCGTGTATCCAGCTGGGAAGATCTCCACATAGGATGGTGCTTGTTAAGTTGTTTTTGTGCTTGGATTTGTCTGGTGCAAAGGCTACTTAGGCCATATTGCACCTATTAGTAGTTAATGGAAGCAGTTAGATACCGTACCTAACTGCTTCTATGAAAGCAGTTAGATACGGTTATATAAACCTATTCATTTCAGAAAGAAAAAAAATTCTGTGAGGTTTGATTTTTCGCCTATGATATGGCGAAGTGACAATTCCTGTAAGTGTGAGAGAGAAGTGAATGAAATTAGATGGGAGTTGTTATACAAGGTGCATTCCAGGAGTATGTGTTTTATTGTGAGTGGCCTGTGGCAATGTGAACACTGTGGAGGGTCATTACCTGATAACAGAAATAGATGGGTCAAATGGGTGTGGTCTATTCAGGCTCTGGCCAGGACAACCTCTTGTCTGTTTGTGCGAAAATTGGAGGCCCATAATTGCGGTACAGGTTTAATTTCAAGGAGTTTGTTATGAATATGCGTTTGCCACTGTAGTGTCCATCGTTTCTTACATATATTTCATATATACATTTTATAATCACTGAACGGGACCAGAAAATTCATTGGGGATGTGCTGGATGGATGCTTGGCAGCATCATCTGCAATTTCGTTTCCTGGTATTCCAGTATGGCCTGGGATCCAGCAGAAGACAACATTTTGCCAATGATCTCTGAGACGAATCAACTCTGATCTGATTAGCTGTAGTAACAGATGAGTAGATGGGGAAATCTTTTGCATTGCTAATAGGGCACTTTGCGAGTCTGTGAAGACTAGGCTCTTTTCGATTGAGAGATGGAAAATGTTTTTCAGAGCAAGCTTTATGGCATATAATTCAGTGGTAACTACTGCATTCTGTCGGAAGTGACACAGAAGTGATAGTGTCATGGAATACCACTGTTGCAACTGATCCATTCTTGGACTTTGAACCATCAGTATATATATTTTCCGAAGTTGGGATAACATTGTAATGTGCAATGTGCAGCTGCTGGATGTTAAAACCCGTTAAAGAGTGTTTCCCCCATTGGTGGAAATAATTGTCACAACACAGCATGATGACAGACCAAAGGGCACTTTGCGAGTCTGTGAAGACTAGGCTCTTTTCGATTGAGAGATGGAAAATGTTTTTCAGAGCAAGCTTTATGGCATATAATTCAGTGGTAACTACTGCATTCTGTCGGAAGTGACACAGAAGTGATAGTGTCATGGAATACCACTGTTGCAACTGATCCATTCTTGGACTTTGAACCATCAGTATATATATTTTCCGAAGTTGGGATAACATTGTAATGTGCAATGTGCAGCTGCTGGATGTTAAAACCCGTTAAAGAGTGTTTCCCCCATTGGTGGAAATAATTGTCACAACACAGCATGATGACAGACCATGAAGGAAAGTGATCTATAGGTACTCGATGGACTTTAATGAGTTATATATTCCAGTTTTCTGCTAGTTCCATTAACCTAATACCTGCAGGCCTAGTTGCTTGTGGTTTGTTTCTATAAAAGGTCGTGAGTGGCAGATCATTAAATATTGACCAATTAGGATGAGTCGACTGGCTTTGGATCTTGGTTGTGTAGTTCGGTAATAACATCTTTCTTCTGATGTTTAGAGGAGCTTCGTAGGCTTTGACATAGAGGCTTTGCACTGGAGATGTTCTGAACGCACCTAGAGCTATTCTTAGAGCTGAATGTTGAATAGGGTTGAGACGAGATAAGGCACTTTCCCTAGCAGAATCGAAGACAGGTGTGCCATAGTCCAGACGAGATCTAATTATGGATCTATATAAGTGAAGCAAGGTGTAACGATCTGCTCCCCAGGTTATTGCTGATAAGGCTCTGGGTATGTTCATTTTTTTTTGGCAAACTGTCTGGAGATGTTCAGTGTGTTTTTAATAGTTTAACTTACTGTCAAAAATTAAGCCAATCAGACGAATACTATTTGCTATTGGAATAGGATGGTTATCTAATTGGAGTTCAGGATCAGGATGCATTTTACGTATGGTACAGAAATGAATGGCAGTAGATTTCTGGCTGGATAGTCTGTAACCATTTTGTGTCATCCAAATCTGGATCTGATTTATTGATATCTGCAATTGTCTCTCAATGTAGTTCATGTTTTGAGAGTGGCAGGAAATTGTGAGATCATCGGCATAAAGTTATGAGTCCACTGTTTTCGGAATAAGTTCAGTTAAGTGATTAACTCTAACTGCGAATAGAGTGGCGCTGAGAACGGACCAGTGAGGGATTCCTTCTTCCTGAACAAAGTTTTTAGAGAGTTCCCCGATAACGAACTTGAAAAGATCTTTGTTCTAAGAAATTTTGGTTGAAAGATGGCAAATTTCCTCTCAGGCCAAGAGAATGTAGATCCTTTAAAATACTGAAACACCATGTGGTGTCAAAGGCTTTCTCAATATCCAGACAGACCATAACGAGATGCTCCTTTTTTGATGAATGCATTTCTGATGTTTGTTTCGGCTTTAATCATAAGGTCCAATAATGATCGATTTTTTCCGAATCCAAATTGATTGTTATTAAATTTTGGGAGTCAAGATACCAAGTCAGACGGTGGTGAATCATTTTTTTGAGGGTTTTGCTCAGGCAGCTGGCAAGTGAAACTGGTCTGTAGTTTTGAGGGACAGAATAGTCTTTACCAAGTTTTGGGATAGCCAGGAGCTTGGGTATGTATGTTCAGTGAATATTTGATTGAAGAAGAACAGCAGTGATGAGTGTGACTTTGGATCTAAATTTTTGAGCATTATATAAAATATCCCATCAGGGCCAGCGGCACTGTTCCTTGTGTTGGTAAGAGCACGCTGCAGTTCAACCATGGTAAATGGTTGATTATACATTAGTGCACGTCTGTCAGTGAAATTCAGTTTGGATTTTTCAGTTACACCTTTAATTTTTTGAAATGATTGGTCATAAGCAGTTGAGGAGGACAACTGAGAAAATACAGATCCTAGTGCATTTGCAATTTCTGCAGGAGTAGAGAGTTCCTGTCCATTCCAGTTAATTAGTGGAGTAGATGTTGGAGGAATTTTGCCATTTAACAATTTTATCTTATTCCAGATCAGTCTGATGTCTGTATTTTTATTAACTGAGGAAGCGAATTTAATCCAAGATTATTTTTTTGCTTTCCATCTGATATAACGGGCTCTTGCTCTAAGTCACTTAAAATTAATAAGATTGGAAGTGGTTGGATGTTTGTAGAATTGATGTTGCACTCTTCGTTCCACCAATAATTTAATTTGCCTTTTCCTGACTTTGTTTTGTGGAATTGCAGCTGTTAGAATTTGGTTTGTTATATGTTCAGTAACACGGTTGATAGTAGAGCACTGTATGATATGGTTGTCGAACGAGACAAGCATGCTATATTTTATCCAGTCAGTCTGTGGAAATTTCCAATTTACTGGATTGTCTGTTGGTAATGAACAGGAAGTTTGAACTTTGCATATTATTGGGAAATGATCGTTGTTGTGAGGGTCGTTAAGAGTTACCCACTGGATACTTGGATAGAGCACTGGAGAACAAATGGAAAGGTCTATTGTAGAGGTTGATCCGTTAGGAAAATGAACATAGGTAGGAGAGCCAGTATTCGACAATGTTAAATCCTGTCTATCTATCAACATTTCAACAAACTTTCCACGCCTGTCTAAGCTGGAAGAACCCCATAATGGGTGGCGAGCATTAAAGTCACCTAGTAGACAGACAGGAACTGGTAGTTGCAACACAAGATCTTCGATTTCCTGAATAGAATATGGATGATTAGGTGGAAGATAAATTGAGACCAATGTAACAATGATTCCAATTTCTATGCGTGTGGCAACAGTTTCTAAAGAGGTCTGCAATGGAATGCATCTGGAGGGAACTCTTGAGTCCAACAGGATGGCTACTTCTCCATGAGCACTATTAGTGTCAGACCTATCTTGTCTGTAGATAATGTAATTTTTGACTGTAGTGGAAACTTGGAGCATCAAGTTGGTTTCCTGTAGGCACATGGCAACAGGATTGAAGCAGTGAATTAGTTCATTGATATCATCAATGTTGCTGCGAAAACCTCTACAATTGCATTGAATGACATGTTCCATTATTTGGTTTTGTTCGTGGAAGATGTATCTGACTGCTTTTTATAAGTTGATTGTTTATGACGGTCTGGTTTTGGTTTTTCTTTTCAGGGAAAAGTGGGACGTCCTGATTCATTGCTATCATCCATATCATTTTCTGCATGTATTTCAAGTAGTTCTTCTTGACCGATAGTATCATCTGTATCCATGCTTGTTAGGCATGATACTTTCATCTCAGCAGAATACGACCTTTGCAAATTTTCTGCTACCTGACAATGCAGAGGTCTCTGGGTTGGAATTGTGAGTGGCGTGTTATTGCTTTGGTCTATTGAATTTGGTTTAGATGGAGGCTGGACCAAGAGTACTGATTGTGCCCAGTCTGATATTGATATTTTTGGAGAGATGGCTACTTCAGTCTGACATGCCACTGATTCTTGTCTGAGAATGGTATAAGCATAAGTGCATTTTGGCATACTTAAGGTGATCTGTTTTTTCGCTTCTTGATAATAGACTTTATTTTCAATTTTATATTTTTGTATTTTTTTTCCTACCTTCCATAGTTCACAGTCTTTGGAGTAAGCTGAATGTGTGCCACTATAATTAGGACACTGTGTTGGAGCTTTGCATTCTGCTTGTGTGTGATTTTTGCAGCTGCAGTTCGGACATATAGTGTCTCCACGGCATGCTGTCTGAGAATGGCCAAACTTTTGACATTTATAACATCTGAGCAGATTTGAGATATATGGCCTAATGCGGCAATTCAAGTAACCTGCTTTGACAGAACCCGGTAGATTTGGAGTACTGAAAGTCAAGATTATGTTTCACGTGGGAGTTAAGTTGCCATCTTTTCTGATCATGATACGTTTTGCATGAGACACATTTTGATCTTTTAGCTCCTGGACAATTTCTTCCTCAGAAACATTTAATAGATCCCATTCAGAGATCACTCCCTTGGAAGAATCCAGTGTGTTGTGTGGGGTAACCTGAATCAGTATTACGCTTAAAAAAGTAAGTTGTAGTAGTAACTCACAATGTCTTGAGTAAGGTGTGTCTCTAGTAAATCTCCTGATTGGAGACATTTAACCATTTTTTGTGAACCTGCAGCATTTTTTAGGCATCTCTGGATGATGAAAGGTGAGAGCTTGTTCACAGGTTAGGATGACAAAGTGTATTATGAGGAAAGCTGGAGATTTCTGCTTCCTAGTGTCTTTTTTAAGTCTCTTTGAAAGAGAGAAGTCATAGTCTGTGTCATTGTCATGTTCAGAGCTCTTGGGCTCTAAGCGTGGAAATACGTCAGTTTCCATTTCTGCTTGGAAATGGAAACTGACATATTTCCACGTTTAGCCCCAAGGGATGGATTTTCCCCCAGGTTACCAGCCCCGCCACATGGAGGCAGGAGCTGCGCCACCAGTGATCAAGCGGATATTGAAGTTAGTAGAGTGGTTAGTATTTGATACAAAGACTAAGAAAAGAAAGGTGGATTCCCTTTCTGGGTTTTTACTTCTGACTTTGCAAGCAAAAAACCACTTAATGCGAACAAAAGAGGAGAAAATCACAGGAGAAAAGAAATAAAACTACATTGTTTTCGGAGAGCACTTTATAAATCGCACAGAGAAAAATGCTTGGCACTCAGGGCCAGTGCTTGTTAAAATCCTCAATATGCAGAAAGGAGGCAGAAGCTGAATAATAAGATCCTCCAGATCTTTCAAAGTAAATTCTTTGGAAAAAGATATATATAGACTATATTTAACATAAAACTCAAAGTAACATGTAAAGCTATAGCCTCTAATGTGGTTTGCAGTGAGAATGTTTGGCAGGCACCTTGTTATCAACAACAATGGCAAGAATTGTTGTGTTAGTATATTTGTCTTGTTAATAGATAATACAGTTTTTAATCACTGGGCTCAATTTCTTGCAGGCAGTTGCTTACTGTACAGTAATGTTTGATCAGATCATATATACTGCTGCATAGACCAATATATAATGTTATCCAGTGTATAATGTTCTGCATTATTTGGTTTTAGAAATTGTGTGTGTGTGGTTCTAACTGTTTTTTGTATCTTATATCTAGCATGTTTGTGCCGATCTAGTTTCATCTTTTCTTTTTTTAGAAAGACAAGACATCCAAAATCCACATAATCTTTAGTATACAGATCTAAGATTTGTTCATCTTAAAGGGTACCAACATTGATATCTATATTTGATGAGCACAATTGGCCTGTCTTAGGTGGGACTGATTTCAATTTTACAGTTTTTTGGCAGAGTCTCAAGAAGCAGTTGTGGAGACTGTTAGCATTGCTAGCACAATTCATTTTACATTGCTCTGTAGGTGTCTGCTGTGGCAATGAGGGTACAAATTGAGCTTAATCAGCAATTAACATGTTTGGGGGTACAGTGACAACCATTTATGTTGCCATCAACTGGTATTTCTGAGTTGTGGCATGAGCGAGTTTTGGTATATTGAATATAACTTACTTTCTAGCTTCCTGATAAGTAACCTTTTCTTCAACCTGGTATTTTTGAATCTTTTTCTCTATCTTCCAGAGTTAGCTGGCTTGGGGTGGAAGCTGGCCTTTAAAATTTGGGCATTGAAGAATTTCTGCAGTGCATACTATTTGAAAGTGTCCGTATTTTTGACACCTGTAGCATCTGAATGGATTGAGTTTATAGGGACATATGCTGCAATGAAGTATCCAGTTTTGACATATAATGGTATGGTTGGCATACCAAAAGTAAGAACAATGTAGATGATGAACTTGTTCTAGTAGGAACAAGTTCATCTTTTTTGATCATTTGTTTTGCTTGAATGACTTTTTGATCTTTTAATTCCTGAAGAATAAGCACATCTTCAGTCACATTCATCAGGTCCCATAATGTTACCTTTGGAACTAGTTAATATAGCATGAGGGGGTAACCTGTACAGGTATTCTGCCAAAAGTTGGTATTTTCAGTAGAGCCTGGGAGTGCTAATGGTTAACTATTTCAATAAGTAAATCTCCTGATCAAAGTCTTTTCATCATTTTTGGTGAACCAGCTACATTTTCTAAACATTTCTGAATTATAAACAGTGAAAAGGTATTTGTAGGTTTGGATGAAAGAGGATGTAATGTAAGAGGATGTAACGTTGGATATTCATTCCTGTTGATGCTCATTTTTTTCATAGTTTCTTGGATTAAGATGAGTCATGATCTGTTTCAAATGGGCCACAGTAAAAATGAATATGTAGTCTCAAGCACAGATCATAATCCACAATTGCTCCTTTCAGCCCTGGGGGATAATTTTTCCTAAAGTTACCAGCCCCACCACATAGAGGCAGGAGCAGTGCCAACCAGTGACCAAGCAATCAGAAGCATAGGAGAGCAGTATGTTGCTAGTGGAGGTAGCAATAATGTTGCAAACAGAGGAAACGTTTTGAAGAACTAGTACTCAAGCTAGAAAGACTTGGAAACTTGTTTGACACTCAGAGCCAATAGCTAGATTAACTGCTATTTTACCTTGTTTTGTTTTCCTTTATTTCTAGATTACTCTAACATATATAATATTTATCTATAAAATAATATTTTCACAGCAATGATGTGAATGTTTTAACAACTAATTTTCAAAGATGGGGATAGATTTTAGTCCCTTATTGCTATTAATATTAGATTAATATTAGGCCTAGTGTTGCAGATATATGATGGCTCAATCCAGCAGCAACAGTTTTTTTCTTGAATAATTTTCAGTGTATCCAAGTTTGGATATATTGCAGCATCAATATTAGTATGCTATTATACACATTACTGGCTGCACGGGGGTGGGGAAGATTCAGTGAACTCACCAATCCACTTATTTAAATGCTGTTGTGTCTTATGTTACACGGAGCTAAACATAAAATTTAAATCCACCGTTGTACGCTGTGATGATACAAAACCATATAAAAGGCCAGAAATGACTATAATGCTATATGTTATGCAATAGTACTATATGTTATGTAAGTGTGTGTTATATAGTTGTTTCTGGCCGTTTAGCTACCAGAAAGCAGCTTTTCAATATCTGTCCATGCCATGAGGAGCTGGGTAAGAACCAAATACCCTGTCCTTGGTGGACTAAATCTTGCACCCATAGAAGACACTGCAAGTTGTACTGGTGCCAATAATATCATACTATTGGGACCTAAATAATGGTATCAGCAAAAGATCTTGTACTTTCAAAAGCGTGAAGTGGCTGCAAAACAAATCCATCCATCCTCAAGACAGAGTCAGTAAAAAAAAAAAAAAAGAAGGGAAAAAAAAAAAGTATGAAGAAATAACAGAGCAGATTTAAAAGATAAAGAATTAATAGTGGACATGTTTGGATTCAGACATTTTTGTTCAGAGGAAAAATAAAAAAAATACAAATAAATTTGGCTCTTCCCTAAATTAGTAAGCTCACTAATTTTGGGGATCATGTCAACTTGTTGAACAATACTTTGTATGACAATTTGCTGTATGTGACAATTTGGTTCATGATAGTTCAGTGTACATGACAATTTGGTGAACGACATTTCACTGTATGTAACAATTTGGTAAAAGACAACTGGTGGCTATGAAAATGCAGTGAGTATAACAATTTCATGAATTCTTGGGGAGAATTTGGTGAATGCAAAATTTTAATATTGCCATGCTGTCAATGGTGAATTTAGTGATCGTCTTCTTATGTCCATATTGCCTTTTAGAAGTATTTGTTTGTTTTTTTTCAGGCGATATTTTGAGCATGTGCATTTGTGCCCACTCCTGCAACCGCGAGAGGGCGGCATTTGATCTTTGCTCTACAACCACTTGCATGTTACCTTTTACAAAGAAGGTCATCATTTACAAAGGCCAGGCTTTCCATGGGGCCCAGATCCAAGGCCAGAAATTCGTCCAGAACAATGTACCAGAAGAAACAGCCAAGGATTGAATCCTGTGGGCCAGCCTTTATTCACAGGGCATGTCAATTCCTGGAACCTTGTGAGTACTGAGACAATTCTGTTGTAAGGTAGCTGTTTATTACCTTATAGAGGTAATAAACAGCTTTGTGGGGCATATTGTGGGACATTTAACTGGCAGAGTCTCCTAAGGACACTAGGCCACCAGAGTGAGTCAAATGCCCCAGCAAAGTCAATAGAGATTGCCAGCATGTATTTCTCCTGAGTTTTTAACTGGTATTAGTAGATGGTGCATACCATCCTCCGTAATGATGCCATGCTTAAAACCATACTGATTGTTGGAATGTAAACCTGTTTGTGGGTAGTACTGAGCTAATCTGCTATATATTAGTCTTTTGAATATTTTCCCTAGTACAGGGAGTAGGGCTATTGGTCTATATGATTTGGGATCAGTAGGGAGTTTCTCGGGGTTTTTGAGAATTAATCATAACACAGCTTTTTTACATGTTTTTGGGAATATACCTTTTGTCATACAGTTATTATATAGTGCTATTAATTTGTCTGGTGCTATTTCTACTAATTTTTTGATAATTTCAACCTCTAAGAGGTCAAAACCTGAGAATTTGGTTTTAGACAGTGTTATTTCTAAGTATTGTATAGTAAACAGAGGTTCGATATTGGCATTATCATATTCAGCGTTTTCTTTTATAATGTCCAGCTGTACATTATAAATTTGTACAGTAGTCTTCCATAGGTAACAGTATCAAAAGCTTTTCTGAAATCCAAGTATATATCATCAAAATTATTTTTTGCATCCGGTTCCTTTAATGACCACATAGTATCCAATAAAATTTATCAGACAAGACTTTCCCTTAACAAACCCATGCTGTCTGATTTATTACTGCAGTCTTGTGTAGATGATCCTGCAATGCTTCTTTAACCAGTGACTCCATTATTTTCCCAGAACAGAAGTTAAATTAACAGGTCTGTAATTTCTCATGTCACCATTTGATCTCCCTTTGTGAATTGGGAATACATTTGCACATTTACAGTCAGTGTGATACTGCAAACAGCTTCTCACAGGGAAAAAAAAAGTAATGTACTTACTTTTTTACTGGAATTATAATATTAATATTTACTAACTGCTTTACTAATAATTCAAATTAAAAAAAAAAAAACAACTTTACCTTTCTAATTATTTTTCTACCATAAAACATTACTTTGTCCCTCTTCCGAAAACGAGGTTTAGAAGGTCCAATTATACTTGCAGTAACATTTTCCACTTAAAGAAAAAATAAATAAATTAAATTAAAAATAATAATAAATAAATAAATATATCTCAACACAACAATTGAAACCATTCATTTCAATGTAAATCAAAATTTGAATATAAAAATTATTGGGTTGTTTTTAACTGTTATTAATAGCCTACTAACCCTCCCCTCCCCCAAATCATAGGGCCTTTCGCTGGGTGGTGGACTTCGCAGTATAACAGTTTTATCACTGCTGTTATCTGTGGTATCAAAAGTGGACTAAATTTCACACATTAATAGACTAATTAGCTCCATCACAGCTAAATGGAGCTAAGTAGGCACAAATTATCCAAGAAATTTCAAATCCTTTTACAGCTGAATCAAAGTTCGCCACCTCATCATCAGCCATTTTCAATACACTGCAGGATGAAGGCCTCTCCAGCAACTTTCCAGTTCCTTCTGTTTTGTGCAATGGCCATCCATTTCACAAACTCATGAATTTCATCTGCCCATCTCCATTGTCTTGCAGGTTTTCTCTTAGCTCCTCTTGGGTACTATTCTGTTATTTTCTTAGTCCATCTTTCATCATGTCTTCGAGCTATGTGTCCTGCCAAAGACCATTTTAGTTCTTTAGTTGTGATAAGAATGTCCTTTACTTGAGTTTGCTGCCTAATCCTCTTCTTATCTAACAATCTGATTCCCAATATAATTCATTTCATTCTTCACTGTGTAGTTCTCAGCTTCTCTTCCATTCTTTTGGTGAGTGCCCAAGTTTCACTTCCATTAGTCATGGTGGGGAGTATACACTGGTTCATCATTTCATGTTTCAGACAAATTGGGATATTGCTCCTCAGTGACTATATTTCCTGAATGCTATCCATTCAAAATTTATTCTTCTCATGACTTCCAGCCATTTTTATCATTATTACAGCTAATGACTTGTCCCAGATAAGCATATAACTCCACCTTTTCAATTACTACTCCTTCAATCATTATATCCCTTTCTGTGGCATACCTGTTCATCATTACTTTTGTTTTAGCCATATTCATCTTTAGTCCAAAATCCTTACTAACTCTGCATAACTGATTAAGATTTTCCTCTAATTCTTTGGAATCGTGGCTTATGACCACAATGTCATCTGTAAATCGTAAATGGTTTAGGTACTCTCCATTCGCATTGACTCCTTTCTGCGACCAGTCTAATCTTCTGAAAGCTTCCTCAAGGGCAGCAGTAAACAACTTCGGAGATATTGTGTCTCCTTGTCGAACTCCTTTCTCAATTTTAAATATATTACTGTCTTTGTCTAGTCTAATAAAGGAGGTAGCATTCTCATATATTTTCTTCAAAATCATAATATATGGGGTATCTATGCCTTGTCTTTCCAGTGCCCGAAACCTTGCCTTATGCTGTATGGAGTCAAATGCCTTTTCATAATCCACAAATGCCAGGCATAAGTGTTTTATATTCATTTGCCTTCTCCATTAGCTGTGATATTACATGAAGGTGATCCACAGTTGAGAATCCTGTCCTAAAGCCAGCTTGCTCTTTCGGTTGATTCTCATAAAGTATTTTCTAATCTGTTAGTAATGATCCTTGTGAACAACTTGTAGATGTGGGATAACAAGCTAATTGGTCTATAATTTCCAATTTCTGATTTATCTCTTTTCTTATGCAGCAAAACTATGATTGCATTATTCCACTCCTTAGGTACCACACCTTTTCTAATGTATTTTGTGAAGTCTTTCCAGTTTTTGTGTCATGTCTCTTCCTCCCAATTTTAACAACTCTACAGTAACTTCATCTTCCCCTGGAGCTTTCTGATTCTTCATTTTCTTCAACGCATGTTCTACCTCATCAGGAAGGATATCAGGTATGTTGTATGTGTTACTAATTTGTGATCCATCTTCCCCACTGCTGGCATCATTCCCTTGCTCTTGTATAACTTTTTATAACAGTCTTCTGCTATTCATAAGTACACCATTGCTATTCTTCAGTTTCAGTATCATTTGTCTTTCTGTATTACTGCTCATTTAGTTTTTTAGTTTTGATAAGAATGTCCTTTACTTGAGTTTGCTGCCTAATCCATGTGTTTCTCTTCTTATCTAACCGTCTGATTCCCAATATAATTTGTTCCATTCTTCACTGTACAGTTCTCAGCTTCTCTTCCATACTTTTGGTGAGTGCCCAAGTTCCACTTCGGTGGAACTTGGGCACTATACATTGGTTCACTGGTTCACCACCTAGCCTTAGCTAATTATTTAACTAATTTAACATAATATATGTATACTTTTCTTGATTCTTAGTCTTTGAATAGTTACCCCTTTCCATTTTTAGTCCAAAACATGGCATACCACAAAGCTTAAAGTACAAATAAACATATGAATATTGTTTAAAATTTAAACTTTAAATTGAAAACAGTCTAAATTTTAACCATATCAACTTTAAAAAAAAAAAGGAATGATTCTAAAATTTTAGTGTACAACAATTCAAATAAATGGTTTTGAAAACAACAGAACAACTAGTATCCATATTAATATGGATGGCTAGTTTGGATAACGTAAGTTTATGAATGTTTTGTTTGATGAAAAAACCCTCAAATATGATTTTATGTTCATTTGACCTGACCTTACTTATATACAAAAGCAAAAGTACGTACCACAACTACTTCAACCTTAATAGTTGCACTGTAATGCTCAAGCATTACAGTGCAACTGAAAACAATCTGAAAACAAACAAATAGATGACACGTATTTGTATATAAATGATGCTTAATATCAAGAAACCACACTTTCTGTGAAACACAGATACATCAAGAATCACTGAGATTTAGTCCACTTTTGATACTACAGATAACAGCAACAACAGTGATAAAACTACCATACTGCCAGATCCACCATTCAAGCGAAGGCCCTATGAGTTGGGGGAGGGTCAGCAATTTTACGTAAAGGTCCAGAATTCATAGATTTGCCTCTGAACAGTGAAGTAAAATGTCCCTGGAGTAGGGATAACTGAACAGTCAGTGATACAAACATTTTTTAGTCGCTCACACTTTTCCAATAAAATGATTTTACACACTATGAAATATATAGGGTGTCTATAAACCATTCATCTGATTATGAAACTCGATTAAAATTTTCTTGTAATAGGTTTGTAAAATGGTTTGCTGCACTTAATAAAGTAACTCAAAAAATTTCTTATCATACAACTGCACTTCAGTAAACCTCTACATTAGCATTAGTAGAGGCATATGACACAAGAAAGCAAGCTTATGCAGCATCAGCCAAAAAAAAACCCCTTCCACTTCACCCCTCCGTTCAAAATACCTGTCCACCTGAGCCTTAAATTTATTTAGGCTATCAACTTCCACAACAAAGGATGGAAGTCTGTTCCACCAAACAACTGCCCGCTGACTAAAGGCAAATTTCCGCACATCTATCCTACATCTGTCTTTCCTCAATTTGAATTTATGCCCTCTCAGGTGATTATTCTGAACAAGAGGCAGTATCCCATCAGCATTGAGCATGCTCAAACCATTCAAGGCTTTACACACCTCTATCAGATCACCTCGCTGGTGCCTAGTCTCCAGACACTGTAATTTGCAAAACTTGAACCTTTCTTCGTAAGAGCAACCCTTCATTCTGTTCACTAACCTTGTTGCGCTTCTCTGTACTCGTTCCAGCAGCTCTACATGCTTCTTGAAATGAGGCCTCCAGACCTGTATACAGTACTGAAGGTGCAGCCTGACCATTGCCTTATACAAGGGAATAACCACCTCCCTATCCCTGCTAGAAAAATTCCTGTATATCATTGATAAGACACCATGAGCTACTCTTGCAGCCCATCTGCACTGCTCAGAGAACTTCATATCTGCCTGCACAATTACCCCCAGGTCCTTTTCATTCTCTACCACTGTCAGTGTAGTACCACAGAGTTGATATGTTGCTCTGGGGTTGCTGTTTCCCATACGTAGTACTTTACATTTGTCAATGTTAAACTTCATTTGCCACCTCTCAGCCCATCCTTTCCAGATCCTGTTGCAGCAGCATAGCATCAGTAGCATCCTTAACAACTCTGCCAACCTTTGTATCATCTGCAAACTTGGACATTAAGCTTGATATACCATCATCAATATTATTTATAAATACAGAAAACAACAATGGACCCAACACTGAACCCTGAGGGACTCCACTAATAACATTAGTCCACGATGAGCAGTGTCCATTAATTACCACTCTGTCTTCTGCCACTCAACCATCCCTTTATCCATAGCAACAATTTACCACCAATGCCACACTGCTCCAATTTGTGCAGCAGTATCAAAAGCCTTTCTAAGATCCAAATATATAATATCAAAAGTTACTCCCTGCATCCAATTCTTTTGTGACTACATCATAGTATCCAATCAAATTGGTCAGGCAAGACCTTCCCTTAACAAAACCATGCTGTGCCTGAGCTATAACTGAATTCTTGTCAAGATGATCCTGCAGTGCTTCTTTAACCAGTGCTTCCATTAATTTTCCTGGAACAGAAGTTAAACTCACAGGTCTATAATTACTTGTGTCAGCCTTTGATCCTCCTTTGTAAATTGGGGTTACATTTGCACATCTCCAGACTGTGGGTACCTCTTCTGAGTCCAAGGAAGCTCTCATAATTTATGCTAACTGATTGCTTACTTCCTTTGCTGCCTCCTTTAATATAACTGGATAGATCCCATCCACCCCAGGTGCCTTTCTTGTATTTATCTTCAACAATTTCTCCTCCACTTTACTCTCAATTATTACAAGATCATCTAGCTCACTGCCAGTGTTTACTTCATCTATGGCATTCCCCTTCCTGAATAACTCCTCATGTGTGAATGTAGATGCAAAATATTGATTTAGTTTGTTAGCCACCTGAGCAGGATCATGAACAGTTGAACCATCGATGTCAAGTGGACCAATCTGATTCATCCCCTTCCTTCTAGAGTTTACATAAGTAAAGAACTTCTTGCTGTTTTTCTTTACATCTCTTGCCAAAGATTTCTCGTAATCTGCCTTTGCCTGCTTAAACTCCTTTGTAACTTGGTTACAGATCAACTTATATCTATCATAGGCTTCTGTGTCACATGTTAATTTATATGTATCCCATGCATTTTTCTTCCCTGCCATATGTCTCATGGGCACCTTTAGTAGCATGTAGAAAGTTAACACAGTAGCCAATTTTATTCCAAGTGTTTTGAAGCATCTCTTGAGAAATGGAAGTCACTGCCTGTTCAATCCAGTCTTTTAACTCTGTGATGTTAACTTTTTGGCATAATACCCTGTCCTTTGCATAGCATCATACAAAAAAATTAACAGGTGTGATATCTGGGAAAAAGGACATGGAATGGGACCATCCCAGCTCATCCATTAGTTTGGAAGTTTTTTATAGAGGAAACCACGCACATGCAAGTTCCAGGATAATGATGTCCTCATCTTGCTGATAGAACACACATGTAGCTGCATGTGCTGAGGTGCAGCATACAATTAAAGAATATCTAGGTAACTGGCAGAGTTCATTCACAGTGCTTTCGTGGAAGTAAAAAGGCTCAAGGACAGTGCACACCACATGTTCACCATGGGACTATCACACTCATGTTCAAAACTGAGTGGGGATTTTCAGATCCCCCACATACAACTGTGTCTGTTAACATTACCAGATAGGTGGAATTTTACTTCATCACTGAAAATTTTAATGCTTTAAAAGTGGCTGCTAAAGTACCGTGTCGTAAAAGCTTAGGATTGCAAGATACATAAAGAACAAAATGTATAACGAACAACCTCTTGGAATGGAACTTGTTCGTAAACTGAGAGTTGCAGGCAACTCTCAGTTTACGAACGAGTTTGCTAGCAAGGATAAAGAGGTGGTTATCGCTTTCTACAAGCCATGGGTAAGGCGGCATTTTGAGTAACGTATATAGATCTAGAAGACGCATTTTAGAAAGGATGTAGTAGGCTAGATTGAGTGTGGAGAAGGGTAATGAGACTGATGAAGGGAACAAAAGGGTTGTCTTACCAAGAAAGCCTTCAGTTCTGTATACTGCAGCATCTGGCGACTAGGCCCCTACAAGGAGATCTGATTAATGTGCTTAACGTCCCTTGAATGGTCTGAATAACCATTGATGCCATTCTTTCTTTTGAAGGATGAATGCCAATGAGGAAGGATAGTTGCAGGATAGATGTGCAGAACAAAGATGATTGAAGAACCCCGTGAGGTCAGGATTTGGATGCATAGTGATTTCTTGCTTGCACCGACCAAGTGAAAAGAATTTAATTAGTAAGTAAGTTCACAACGTGAGAGAGTAAACATAGTAACACATAAAAAACTGACACAAAAGCACAGATATTTAGGAGATAACATATATTAAATTTAGAAAATACAGAACAAATATAGAAGCTTTCGGCTACTGTATGTAGTCTTTTTCAACTAATTGAGCACTGGCAAGCAGTTGTTTTTATGTGCTGTAGTCAGCTACAGTATGTAAGCACGCAAGGTCACGGAGGAGGGGAGAGTGGTTTATAGGTAGTTGTGAACAGTGACGCGGGTGAAAGAGGGAGAGAAGCAGGAACGAAGATGGTTGTGATGGGTGACTGCTGTTGTAGGCAACTGCTGCCGAGCTTGTGGACTATGAGAGGCTCAAAGATTGGATGTATGCAGGTGCCATGGTCCCTGTTGATCATATTCCCAGTGACACTGATGTGTGCTGATTCCAGCCAACGGCAGATCTTGAAATTGCATGAGAAGCCTACGATTTTTTGCTTCCTTGGGTGTGATATCACCCATGGATTCACCCATTCAGTGCTAGCTGCTCACTGCCAATAGTAAGAAATTAGCACTGAATGGGTGAAATCAGCTTTAGTGATGGCGGTTTGGTGGTCCCTCAGCCGGTCCTCCAAACGACAGATGGCCTCCCTGATATATCTTGCACCGCAGTGCTGGCACAGTATGCGGTAAATGATCCCACTCTGCTTCAGAGGGGGAAATCGGTGTTTTCAGAGGGGGTATGTGGATTGGAGTTTCGTTCCGGGTGTTTGAAGGTAAAGTTTCAGGAAATGAGATGCAGGCAAAGCCTGTGAAACTGGAAGTGTCAGGTTGTCGGGCATCTGATGAGGAGTGTCCGGTGCTGTGACGGCACCCAGTAGTTAATTCCCAGTAGTTGAGGGTCTGCTCAGGGTAGCCACATTTTCTCAGGTCCAACTTGCTCCTCTGTATTTCTTCGCATGTGCCAGTAGTGTTGGAGCAATGTGTCCAAGCCGTGTTCATTAATGACATTGTGAATTTCAGTGACAGGAACGGTAGTTGGTGTATCGTCCGGCAAATGTAGATTTCCGATATACTGATGTTGTGACCTGTGAACCTTCTCTTTTTAACCACACATCTAAAAACAGAAGGGCCTGGTCCTTCTCAGTTTCAATCATGAATTTTAAAAAAGGGAATGTCTGGTTTATGGATTTTTGGTAGCCCGTAGAAGTGGCCCCAGTTGCAGCCGGTGGCATGGAGGTTCCAGTATTGCTCTTTGCTACTTTTGGCTTGGTGGAGCCAATTCCTCAGAAGAGAGTTCACCTTGCTTTCGAGAACGTTCAGGGAACTTGGGCAGCCCATTTCGTATGCTGTGTGATCGCCAAGATGTTCCAGAGCTTTCCCTCGGTACTCCTGTCACTCCACGATGACCATCACATGTCCTTTGTCTGCAGGAACAATAATAATGTTGGGGTTGTTCCAGATTTGTTTTAGGTGATGGTCACGGATGATGACCATCATCATTAGGTGATGGCTCCTTAGTGAGATTAAGTTTGGTCTTTTTTGTCAATCTAATCAATCGAGTGATTCTGTAGTGGATCTCCGGTTTCTTCTGAGAGTCCTGAGAAACTGCTGGCTTCGACTCCTACTAGGGTCTGCGTGATGGGGAATTTGTTGGGGAGTGAGGGCAAAATTTGGGCCAAGCTTTAAAATATCCAACTCTTCCTGTAGCAAGGACTGTGGCTTAAATTTAGAACAAATGACTCATTATTAGTGTGGGCACTATATCTTTGGTGGTTCCTGGTTTTCTGTTCACTAATGAGTCGCTTTAGTTTGTTGATTTGGCAAATTCACGTTTTCCACAGTGGTGGCAGCCTTGCTGACGATAATTGTTATAAGTGAGCAAAATAGAGAATTGCACACTCGTTCCCTGAGGTATTCACTTACCTTGGTTTTCTCGGCTTCAGTATCCATTATATCAGTGTGGAGCTGGCGTATCCAACATTTCACCATTCAAACACCCAGAACGAAACTCCAATCCACATACACCCACCCCCCCCCTCTGAAGTGGAGTGGGATCATTTACCGCATACTGTGCCAGGACTGTGATGCAAGCTACATTGGGGAGGCCATCCGTCATTTGGAGAACTGGCTGAGGGACCACCAAACCACCATCACTAAAGCTGACTTCACCCATTCAGCACTAGCTGTTCACTATTGACAGGAGAGCCATAATATCACACCCAAGGATGCAAAAATCATAGGCTTCTCGTGCAATTTCAAGATCCGGCATTGGCTGGATCTTGAAATCAGCACACATCAGTGTCACCGGGAATATGATCAACAGGGACTGTGGCACCCACATACATCCAATCTTTGAGCCTCTCATAGTCCACAAGCTCAGCAACCGCCTATGACAACAGTCACTGTTCTCAACCGTCTCCCTTCCTGCTTCTCCCTCTCCCCCCTCTCCTGACCTCTTTCACCTGTGTCACCATTTGTTTGCAGCTACCCATAAACCACTCTCCCCTACTCCGTGACCTCACATGCTTACGTACTCGAAGGTCAGCTACAGCACATAAAAACAACCGCTTGTCAGTGCTCAATTAGCTAAAAAAGGCTACAAAAAGTAGCCGAAAGCGTCTATATTTGTTCTGTATTTTCTAAATTTAATATATGTTATCTCCTAAATATCTGTGCCTTGTGTCAGTTTTTTTATGTGTTACTGTGTTTACTCTCTCACTTACTAATTAAATTATTTTCACTTGGTCGGTGCAAGCATGAAATCACCATGCAGATGTATGGAAGTTTGCTTTCAGCTAGTTGATTGTTAGCAACCTTCCATCTGTTGTTGTGGAAGTGGGTAGTTTGAATAAATTCAAGGAAGAACTAAAATTCTTGCAAAGGATGGATGAGTGAGTTGGGTAATTTTTTTTTCCCTTTTTGGCTGATGTACTTGCTGATGAGCTTGCTTATAGAGCATCGGCCAAAATATGAGTAACAGTAATAGGATAAGCTTCATACAATATTCTCACAAATAAACAATCTTGAATATCTATTTATTTTTCCTTTTATAAAATACAAGAGTCCATCATATCGTGCCTTCGTCAAAAATTCTACCAATCGTTGGCATGATGCAGACCACAGCTATCCTAAAACTTGAAGTTCAACATCATATCTGCTAAACTGACTTATAAAATACTAGTCACCAAGTAAACATTTTAGTCTCCAATGACAATTAGATTTGTCAAGTTCTGCTCTTTTGACTTAAGCCTTCAGCAGATTCATAAGCTCTTTGCTTGGTTTTAAAAAGAGGAAGAACAAATTTGCATTCCACCAAGGCCTATTGAATAATGAAATATGACAATATTCCATATTGTCATATTTTATATGACAATATTCAATAACTACCTCAGTGTGATCATATTTACTATCAGTTTCACAAAAAGCAAATTTAATTTGCAGCTAATAAGATGGCTTTCAATTATCAATACAGTCTTGATAATAATATAAAAAACTAAAATATTGTATCACTGTTCTCTATGACCACTGAAGCAACTTGAAAAAAATACTACACCAAATTTGCATTTAACAGTTCCTTTTGTTATGAACTAACCTATAAACAATCCCAAATTCACATACTATGGAAATGGGCCCCACTTTGGAGAAAACCTTGTGCAAGAGGCAATTTTTCTATCTTATTATCCTGACTTATGTCAGGATAATGAGCAAACATTATATTATAACAATGTAAAATGTTATAATTCAATCGATCACTAAAAACACATGTGATGTAAAGTCCACCCTCCCTTTACAGTAATGAGAAACTTTATCACAGACGAAATAAAATGGTTCGAAGCCATTTTATTTCTTCATAATGAAATCATGAGATTCTAGCAACTTTGGTAACAATATATGTAGTAGTAGTGGCATGTGATGCAAGAAAGCAAGTGTATGAGCTTATGCAGCATCAGCCAAATAAAAACACACCATTCCCTCCAAATGCCTGTCCAGTTCCTCCTTAAATTTATTCAACCCATCAACTTCCACAACAGATGGAAGTCTGTTCCAACAATTAACCACCCGCTGGCTACAGGCAAATTTCCGCACATCTATTCTACATCTGTCTTTTCTTAATTTGAATTTATGCCCACTTAAGTTCGTAATCTGAACAAGTGGAAGGATCCCATCAGAATTCAGCATACTCAACCCATTCAAGGCCTTATACACCTCAATCAGATCACCGCACAGGTGCCTAGTCTCCAGCCACAGCAATTTTCAAAACTTAAGCTTCTCTTGGTAAGAGGATCCCTTCATTCCCCTCACCAATCTTGTTGCCCTTCTCTGTACACGCTCAAGAAAATCTACATCCTTCCTAAAATGAGGCCTCCAGACCTGTATGCAGTACTCAAGGGGTAGCCTGGCCATTGCCTTATACAGAGGGACAATCACCTTTTCCCTGCTAGCAAAATCCCTATATATCATTGACAAAACCAGATGACCTGCCCTGGCAGCCTGTCTGCATTGCTCAGAAAACCTTCATATCTGACTGCACAATTACTCCCAGGTCTTTTTCATTTTCTACCACCTTATGTGTAGTACCACACAGTTGGTACTTTTCTCTCAGGTTACCTCTACCCATATGCAGTACTTTGCATTTCTCAAGGTTAAACTTCAGTTGCCACTTCTTAGCCCATCTGCCCAAATTATCTAGATCCTATTGCAGTAGCACACTGCCATTACTGTCATTAACAATCCTGCCAACCTTTGTATCATCTGCAAACTTCGACACTAAGCCTGATATACCTTCATCAATATCATTGATAAATATACAAAACAACAGTGGTCCCAACGCCGAACCCTGTGGGATTCCACTAATAACATTAGTCCATTTGATTACCACCCTCTGACTTCTCCCACTTAACCATCATTTTATCCATTGTAGCAATTTACCCTTAATACCATTCTGCTCCAATTTGTACAAGTTTTCCATGCGCAACAATGTCAAAAGCTTTCCTGAAATCCAAATATATGATATCAAAATTATTTTTTGCATCCAGTTCCTTTGTAACCACATCATAATAACCAATCAAATTTGTCAGACAAGACTTTCCCTTAACAAACCCATGCTGTGTCTGAATTATGGCTGCAGTCTTGTCTAGATGATCCCGCAATGCAACTTTAACCAGTGACTCCATTATTTTACCCGGAACAGAAGTTAAACTAACTGGTATGTAATTACTCGTGTCACCCTTCGATCACCCTTTGTGAATTGGGGATACATTTGCACATCTCCAGTCCGTGGGAACCTCCCCCGAGTCCAAGGATGCTCTCATAATTATGGCTAAGGGTTTGCTTAGTTGCTTTGCCACCTCCTTTAATATAACTGGATAGATCCCATCCATCCCAGGTGCTTTTCTTATGTTTAACTTCAACAATTTCTCCTCCACTTTGCTCTCAGTTATTACAAAATAATTAAGTACCCTACTACAATTTGAAAACCTTCTGCCATTTTCAAACCTTAATAATTCCTCATGTGTGAATGTAGATGCAAAATACTCATTCAGTTTGTTTGCTATCTGAACAGGATCATCAACAGTTGAACCATCAATGTCAAGTGGACCAATCAGATTCATTCCCTTCCTTTTAGAGTTTATATAAGTAAAGAAATCCTTGCTGTTTTTCTTAGCATCTTTTGCCAAGGATTTCTAGTAATCTGCCTTCGCCTGCCTAACCTCCTTTGTGACCTGATTACAGACTAGCTTATATCTGCCATAGGCTTCTGAGTCACTTGATAATTTATATGCATCTCATGCATTTTTCTTCTGTTACGAGTCTCATTAGTTCATTTGATAACCATTTAGGCCTAAACCTTGAACAATATTTCTTAATAGGTATGAAACTTTTAATAGCATCCATGATGAATTCCTTGAAAGCTTCCCACTTAGAATTTACTGTTGGTAATATAGTCAGTTGATCCCACTGTACAGAATTTAAAAACTGTCTGAGACCACTGTACTCCCCTTTACGAAAGCAAAAACCCTTTCCTTTACCCCTGATGGTAATTAAATCTTTAAGTAAATCCCACATCAGTACATTGATCACTGCCACCTAGTGGTTCCTTTATCTGCAAATTCTTTATCTGCGAATGATCACTGCTGATAACCAGATCAAGAGTATTACTCTCTAGTTGCCTCTCGAACATGCTGCTGCAGAAAAGAATCATCCAATAAATCCACAAATGTATTTTCTTCAAGTTTAATTAACATCTGGATTTAGCATTGAGACTTTCCCTAAACAGTTTGTTAAACTGCGCGCACACACACACACACTATATTTTCACACAAACACGTTCTTACCTTTGGTTTTCAACTTGCAAAATGAATATGCTATTCCAATTCCTACTATCACAATAAATAGTAATATGGTAAAGATGGTCAACTGAAATAAGAAAAACTCTTTAGAAAAGGGTTATATCGAACAGAAAAAAAGCAATGCAAAATAAAAAAATCACTTAATAAAAATTCAATTGTAAAATTTGGACAAATAAAAATACTGCCATTTTTGGAGGTGAGTTCACAGGAATTCTAGGTGACTGAACAAATACTAGTGATGTTTCTAGTATTTTGATATTATTGAATAATTCAAATGAATAAATTTCTAAAATAACAGTATTTATTTGTAAATTCGGTTCAATTCTTCCATTTAAAAATCATTGCTCTTTTTAATTTAATATAATTGTGCAATATGTAGAGTGAACACAGTCCCATTGCATCACTGTCAAACTGAAGTTCTATATCAGCAGAAGAATATGATGGAAGAAAGCAAGCTTACATATATAGCACCAGCCAAAAAAAAAAAAACTTCCCATTCCACTGACCCATTACCTCCAAAAGTTTTAGTTCTGCCTTGAATTTATTTAAGCTGTCAACTTCCACGACAAATGGAAGTTTGTTCCAGCAATCAATTGTTCCAGCACTGGCTAAAGGCAAATATCTGCACATCTGTTTTACAAATGCCTTTCCTCAATTCAAATTTATGCCTGATCAGATGTAGAATCTGAGCAAGAGGAACAATACCATCAGCATTCACAGCTTGCTTTTTTTTTTTTTTTTTTTTTATTTGATAGTTGTTGGCGCATAGGCATCTGTGGCCATAATGCACCTCCCAAGGTTTTTGCAGTACTTTGATCCAAGCCCGAGGTGGGAATCGAACCCGCGACCTTTGGGTTGCCAGGCAGGCACTTTACCGTTCAGCTTGCTCAAACCATTCAAGGCCTTGTACACCTTAATGCACTGCTCAGAAAATTTCATATCTGACTGCACAATTATCCCCATGTCTTTTTCATTCTCCACCATCCTGAGTGTAGTACAGCACAGTTGGTACGTTACGCTGGGGTAACTGTTACCCATATGCAGTACTTTGCATTTGCCAATGTTAAACTTCAGTTGCCACCACTCAGCCCATCTGCTCAACTTTTCTAGATCTGGTGGAGTAGTGTACCATCCTTGCTGTCATTAACAACCCTATCAATCTTCATATCATCTGCAAACTTGGACATTAAGCCTGATATACCTTCATCGATATCATTGATAAATACAGAAAACAACAATGGGCCAAACACTGAACCCTGGGGGACTCCAATAATAACATCAGTCCACAAAAAGCAATGTCTGTTGATTACCACTCTGTCTTCTCCCACTCAACCATCCCTTTATCCATAGAAGCAACTTGCCCTTAATGCCATACTGCTCCAACATTTGGTCTTCCATGTGCAACAGTATCAAAAGTTTTCCTAAAATAGTATTCAATCAAGCTGGTCAGACAAGACTTTCCCCCCTTAACAAATGGATGCTGTGTCTGAACTATAACTGCAGTCTTGTCTAGATGATCCTGCAGTGCTTCTTTAACCAGTGACTCCAGTATTTTCCCTAGAACAGAAGTTAAACTAACAGGTCTATAATTACTCGTATCACTTTTCGATCGCCCTTTGTGAATGTGTCCGTGGATACCCTCATAATCATGACTAAGGGTTTGATTACTTCCTTTGCTGCCTCCTTTAATATAACTGGATAGATCCCATCCACCCCAGGTGTCTTTCTTATGTTTAACTTCAATTTCTCCTCCACTTTGCTCACAGTTATTATAAAATCATTTAACTTCCTGTGACTTGTTCAGAGTGAAGCTGTTTCGAAGAAACAGCTTCACTCTGAACAAGTAGAAGAAAAGCAGCGCTGAAAGCAAAAGAGAAAAACCTAATTATTTAGACGCAGAGGAAGCAATATTTGTAATGTATTTATGCCAAGAGAGATTAGAAGTCACAGTAATCCCTAATAGAGATACATGATCATGTCTAGAATTCAGAGTGTCAATGAAGATAAGCAGAGATGAAGAAGAATCCTTTTTTCAAGATATATGACAGAACTGAGTTTTAGGATTGAAATTAACCAAGTTATATTTGCCCCAGTGGAGAATTACTTGAATATTCAAGAAGTTGACGCTGTCTGTACAGGGCAAGGTTTCTCAAACTGGAATGTGGAATGCAACGTGCTATCATCAGCAGAACTATGGATAGGCTTTCTAGTCAAGGAAGAAGGTCAGAGAGTCATCTACCAGCAGACAAAGGTGAGTGCATCAGAGAGAAAACTAGACACCCAATTACAGAATATCAACAGTGGAGTCACACTGATGGAATCCGTACTGAAGTCATTTATCAGATGGAAGGTTTCTAGATAGTTTAAGTGTTGGCCCTTACTTTAGAAAGAGTACAATTAAGTGTAATGAGACAATAATTAGATTGGATTTGTCATACTTTTTTTAGGAACTGGCTGGATATGACCAAATTTCCAAACAGGAGGGAAAACACTTTTGGAATAAGAAAATGAAAAAAGGCAACACATAATAGGAGTAACCCCAGGAGCACAGGTTTTGAGAACAAGTAGAGAAATACCATCAGGACCTGGAGCTTTCTTAGCATCAAGATTATTCAAAATCTTTCTAATGCCTTTTTGATGAAAGACCACAGGAAGTATTGAATGGAATATCCTATGAATGATAGGAGGCAGTTTACCATGATCATCAATACATAGTATTGATAGGTAAATGAACAATCTGTGCAAGGTCATTAGTAATTGCAAAAGACTCAGCATCTAGACCAACTGGGTCTGTGTGACTAGAAAACGGAAGCTAGCTGGAGTCGTGAACATTAAAATCACCAAGGAAAATTATCTCACTGTTAGGAAAGTTGGACTGGAGAGAGTCAGCATTCCAAGTAATTAGTGGAGTTGGGAGAAAGGTATAGACAACAGATGAATTTGACAGAATGAGATAGAGAAATTTTAAGCCATAGAAGATCGAAAAGACGAGATTCCAAATTATCAAGTCTCTGACAGGAAATATTGGAAAGGATGCATGCACAGTACTGCCTTTGAGGTGAAAGGAATCATACAGCAAATATTTTGGGCGCCTGAGATGAGCAGTGGTTGAATAAACCGATAACTGAGATTCGGTCAGAAAAAGTACATGGAGTTTGGCAGACTAAGTGGAAATGGATATGATTAAGGCAACAGATGGATTTGACAGAATGTGATAGAGAAATTTTTAGTCAGAGAAAATCAAAAAGAGGCGATTCCAAATTACTAATCTCTGTCTGGGAATATCAGAGCAGCCATATGCACAAGTACCACCTTGAAGCAAATTGAATTATACAGCAAATAATTCGGACAACTGAGATGAGCAGCAGTTGAATCGACCAATAATTGGCAGTCTGTCAGGAAAAGTACATGCAGTTTGGAAGACTATGTGGAAATGGACATCATTGAGATTGGAACTGAGACCACATGTATTTGTGAAATGAACAAGGAAGTGTTTGGGAGGTTTAGATCTTTTTGCAGATAAGTTTGTTCTATTAGTCTAACAATTCATGGTGTATTCAGTAGTAAGAAGAGGTGGAAAGGCTTTGCTGTATGAAGTAATGAAATTTTTGGATATGGCATATACATGACAAGAATATACCCAGCTCCTTGACATAATGAAACCGACAGTGAACACACTACTCAGACTCCTCCAGTCACTATCTGGCACAGTAGAGGCAGAGAATTTAGAGTGTGTTTAGTGTCAAATGGCACCAGGGGTTCCCCCCATCTCCGCATAGTATACATTGTGGGTGTGAAACAGAACACTGTCAAAGGTTTAAAAGTATATGGATTTTGTATAAGTGTAGTGTCATGTACCATTGTTCCTCTGGTCATTTAGCCACTGGGTCCCCAATGGGTCCCAACATCGCCCACACTCTGCCCCATGGAGGCAGACCAGGTACACCAGTATTATAGTTATTTACTCTGGCACCTAATTTCCTGAGATTTGAGTGGCTAGGACCTATGGGGGGAAAAATGCTACAAATAGGGGTATGCCAAAAGGAGTACTGGTTATGCAATTTGATGTTGTTATCAAGTTTTTGGGTGTAGGGCTCAAGTAATTTAGAGATGGTTCGGATGCTGGTTATAAGTTAGAGAAGGGGAGGGAGACTGAAGGCTGGAGGGAAAAGACAGAGAAAAGGGGTCCATAGAGAAGATGACCCCCAAAACAGGGGAACAGGCCCATGCCCCACCAGAGGGAAAAGAGGGGCAGTGAGGGAGAAGGAGACCAGGGTTAACCTCCCCCCCCTGCCTGGGTGTTGGAGGAAAAGGACTGCGCAAGGGAGCGCGGCAAGGAAAACTTAATGGCAGCAATTGAGCTATGCTGGTGGAGTGTCATACCTGGGACGAAGGTCCCATCCTGTCTTCTTTTTCAGAGTCCGGCGAGCCTGATTGCAGTCACTTTTGGGACTATACATCATGCATCCCGCCCAATGTATACTTCTCACTACGAGTTCTTTCAGGTTCAACGGCACTTTCAGGTCTGTGGTTATCACTGGACTGTGTTACTAGTAGGGGTCTCTCCTTGGATTTTTCCCGTTTGTTAAGTCAAAATTAGAGATGTATGTTCACTGCAGTCTGACTTGGGGGCACTTTCAGGACTCCCATCCATTTAGTCACTTGCTCAGCAGAGCTGCATAATATTATAGTTTGTGAAGAGTCTAAATCAGGAAGGTCCAAAACAGTGTTGTCATTCATGGGACAGAGGTCCCCTCCAAATATCAATGGTAGTCAAGTTGACAGTCCTGCTTGAATTTGGGCAAGACAAATTAGCCAAGTGTACGCTCGTTCCAGTGGTAGGGAACTTCTTGTGAAAAGCTCCTGGCAGTATTACGAGAAGGCCTTGTACTCTCTGTCACTATCCAACATGTAATGCTCCTGCAGTTTTGGATTAAAGTTAATTCTGGTAATCAGAATGCAGCAAAGGTCCTCATACAAAGGGTAGTCATACATTAGGTGACTCCAACTCTCCACAGTGGCAGAGGGGATCATCAATAATTCCAAGACTTGAGCTTGGCTCTGATGGATCCGTGACCTGTTAGCATGAAAGTTGCATGCAGGCCAGGGAAGAACTAGCGAAGGAGACTTGGGATATACCTTACTGATATGTGGAATAAATTTCCTAGTGATATCTCCTTTAATTAACCCATCTATCTTGCAAGTCTGATGTAAATGGAGGCTAAGGTGCTTCTTTTCAGCCTTCAAGTTATTAGTGGGATCAATGGTGTGGTCCATGAACGTCACCGATGTGCCTTTTGACAGTTGGTAGAGGAACCCGCATCGTATCACCTCCAAGTCCAAAGGGAGGGTGCATGCCAGCACCTGAAGGGCATGGGTGCTGACAGTGCAGCAGGCCCTGGCAATGGTAAAGAGGATAAATCTTTGAATAGTTTCAAGCTTCTTTCTGTTTACTGCTATTTTTGCTCTCAGATACCATATCCCTGCAGCATATGTAATCGCCAGTAGAAATACTGCTCTGTAGAATGAGAGAGAGAGAGAAAGAGGTGGTTGAGGCCCCAATCTCACCGTGTAACTCTGACGACCAAGGCAGTATAGTTCTTTAACTTTGTCTGCAAGTGTTTCAAATGTGGGAGGAATGTAAGTCCTGGTCCAGGGTTATTCCTAGATATTTCAATTCAGTAGTGAAACGTATTGTGGTCTCATTTATCTTAATTTGTGAACATCTTCTGAGAGAACCGTTCAGTAAAATGGAATTAGTCTTCATTGGAGAGATTTGAAGATTATGATCCCTTTCCCAGTTTTATAATATCTCGAGAGCCTGATTTGCAGAATTTTCTAGTTGCGCTCTGCAGTCTGCAGACACGGCCAGGATCAGATCATCTGCATAGGCCTGGGAGATAACTTCATTCAGGTTAGTGGCGAGGAAGTCATCAAGTACAATATTCCAACGGAGCAGCCCCAGTACCGAGCCTTGGGGACAGTCCTTGTAAACCTGGCATTTTACTCTGCAGTATGGTGCATTGACATTTATTTCTTTTTGAGGGATGAATCTTGGCTGTGAGGTAGCTTCTTATGGTGTTATAGAGGTTTCCGGGAAGACAAGCACGTCTTAGTCGGCTGAGGACACTCGGCCACCAGAGTGAGTCGAATGCCCCAGCAAAGTCTATGGCAATAATCAGGAAATATTTTCTAATGGAGTTTGTGGCAGTTGTGAGGATATTCTGGAGTGCATCAACTGTTGAGCATCCTTGTTTGAAACCATATTGGCTTGTAGGGGATAAATTTGCTGCATTATAATGTACTGTAATTCTACTTTTTTTTTTTTTTTGTTAGTTGTTGGCGCATCGGCTTCTGTGACCATAATGCACCTCCCAAAGTTTTTTTGCATTATACTCTGATCCAAGCCTGAGGCGGGATTCAAACCCGTAACCTTTGGGTTGAAACCATTAGGGGCCCGGCGGCTAACAGACCGGATGAACATGCTAAATACCACATGACCCATATACTTTTAAATCCCTGGCTTGTCCAATACAGTGTACATATGCGGAGATTGGAGAAATCCCAGGAGCCGTTAGACCCAAATATACCTATACCTTTGGGTTGCCAGGCAGGCACTTTACCCACCTGGCTAGCCCGGTCGGCTGTAATTCTACTGTGTAGGAGGTATTCGAAAAGCTTGCTTAGCACCAATAACAGAGCAATTGGTCTATATGAAGATGGGATTTCTGGAGGATTGGTCAGATTTTTCAGAATTAGGCATACGTTAACAGTCTTCCAATCAGAGGGGAAGACTCCTGTCTGCAGGCAGTGATTGAACAGGTTGAGGATGAGGTATGCTCCACAGTCTTCCTTATAATCTCTGGTTCAAGTAGGTCTGGTCCTAAACATTTATTGTTGCGGAGTCTATTAGTTGCGGTGTGCAGCTCCTCCTCAATAGTGAAGGGTGGCTCTTGATGTTCTAGACTGTATATACTGTTGTCCTGGCAGAGTTGCTGTTGACTTGTACTAGGATCCATTGCTGGTTGGACAATTGTATCCAATATGTTATTGATGGATCTATCCCATGAGGTTGTTATGTTACCTTGAGGGGTTATGGTTGCTGTCATTACCTCCCCCTCTTGGGAGTTTTTTGCTTGTGATTTATAGACTACATCCCAGGGATCGGTGTTTCCGGTTGTGGAAACTAGGTGCTCCCATGATGTTTGTTTGCGTTTCCTGATAGTAGCCATGTATATATTTCTGGTCTCTCTGTACTGCTGGCGGAGAGCCTCCACCTCCACAGCTGGCCAGAACAGTTGCACTCGTTGGAAGGCTCTTCTCTGGGAGTTGACCTCCCGCTGGAGGTGCTGGAGTTCTGGGCACCACCATGGGAGAGCACCAGGAATGGGTTTCTTCCTGGGAATGGTGCAGCTTCTATAATTATATTTGTAACTTTTCTCTGGTAGGCATCAGGATCAGTGGGATGGTAATTATTAACTTGCAACTGCTGAGCTAAGGAGTACAGCTTCTCCACAAAAATGTCCCATTTTGCTCTGGAGATAGCATACCTTTGAGGGATGAATCTTGGAGTTGTGATTCTATCCAAGGATCTTGTTATCTGGTATGTCATGGCCCTGTGGTCTGAGGTGGTCCAGGAATCTTGGACGGCTCAGCCCACAATGAAGTTTGATATGTTTCTCATAGCCAACGTGATATGTTTCTCGTAGCCAACGTGACATCAATTGTGGATTCCCACAGGGTATTACAAATGGTGGGCAGGTTGTTCAGCCTGTTTAGAATGGTAAGCTGGGAATTTGCCAGAAGATCTTCAAGTTTTTGGCTGTTCCTACAGCCATGCCTATCAGCAAGTGCTGAACCAGGCAGGCAACCTTCAGTTGGCATCAGCACCGATCATGATCTTCTCATTTGGGAGAGTTGAGGACAATCTCCAGATACCTTTTGTATGGAAGTATATCCACCCCTGGCCTGCAGTATAATGAGACTGTATAAAAGTTTCCCAGGAAGCTGATGATGTGGGCACATGCCACTCAGGCTGTGCATAAATGGGGGATTTTGGTGACAGTTATGTCAGGGTTCCTAGTTGCTATTGCAGCCCAGGGGACCTCTTCATCAACTTGAATAATTTTATAGGTGAGGGGGTACCCCCTTACCTGATTTGCATAGGTGTATGGCTCCTGTAAGATCAAAATATCGAAGTTGTTTTCATCTGCTTTTATTCTTAGCTGTTCAGCCACTGCTTTTGCCCTTTGTGCATTTATTTGGGTATCTTCAGGACGCTGGTGTTGTACAGTTTAAGACGTTGGGCCATAATCGTTTTTTTTTGGTGTAAACTCTTCACCTTTAAATATATCGGACATTTGTTGTCACGGATAGAGTGTTCGTGAGGCATCTTCTGTCCCTTGCAATTTGCAGACAGGCAGTTTTTCTTTATTAGGGTACGTATTGTACTCGTGGCCCTTTTCACCACAATAGCAACAAGTAGTAGAGCCTGGGTGCAGGTGTGGGTGGTGTGCCCAAATCTGAAGCATTTAAAGAATTTGGGTACAACCACGTGCTCCCTGAAATGGTGGCTGCCCCAGTTTATAAAAACTGTCTTGGTGAATGACTGTTTCCCAAGCAATAGGGGCAATTTCAAAAATCCAGTTTACATTGTTTCCATTCCTGGACTTTTTATGGTACTTTGGGGCGATAATTTCCTCTGGGTTGACATCTGGGAGTGTTTGCTGGATACATCTTCCGTATAGCTTGTCCCAAACCTGAATCGGGATGAGATCTTTGTCAACATCAAAGACAATAATGGATGGTCCTCTTTTCTTTGGTGGTGCGGCTATGAGCCCGAGCATTGGTATCTTGGGGTTCTTCATGATCAGCAGCTTCTTGGCCAGATTCAGTTTCTATGATTATCCCCCACATTTCAGGTCTTTCTAATTGACTTGATCCTAGTATTTTGGAAGTTGTGGTCAATTCTGTAATTACTGTCTGTTTTACTTTCTCACCGGTTTGTGTAGATTCTGGGTGCGTGGGCCTGAGAACAACCAAGTATGGTTGCTTTATGAGAGTCTTCTTTCTTGTTATTGGTGCCCTATTTATGTTGGATGAATCGGGTTTTAAATTCCTCAGCGCATCAGCATAAGAGCAGGAGTGCTGTTGCTTTTTAGATTCCGGCTCTAATTGATAGGCCTCTAACTTGGCCTGGGCCTTCTCAATGTGGGAATTTAGTAGAATGAGTTCCATCTTACCCCAGATTTGAATTATTTCAAATCTGGTGATTTGATTATCCGATTTGGCCATTAGTGTTTCTATCTCTGACCTGAGGGCAAAAACTTAATCCATAATGGATCACTCGGGTAGGGTGGACATATCGAAGATGATGCCAGGTAAATTGGTCTCTATTGGTTGGGTTGTCTCTGGTGGTGGTGGTGCAGTGTGGTCCTTAGTACCATTCTTAAGGACACTGGGATATATAGCATTTGTATCAATGCCCACTCGAAGGGTAGGTTTGCAGGGCAAATGACATTCAACTCGACGGCAAAAAATAGGTATTAAGTCAAGGCTTGGGGTTTCTCTAGTACTGAAGTTTTTAAGATGGTAGAGTCCAGAGGGAGCCCCCACCATGATTGTCATTAAGCTGGTCAGTCTCTTCTATTTGTTGGATAGCATCATTCTCATGCTGTTCCAATATTTCTTCCTTGGAAGGAGATATTTGAAAAACAGGCCTGTTTTGTTTTTTCTTTGCCATGATAGACCTTGCAGTGTGCGTTTGGGGGGAAAGCAGTGGTTCCCTTTTTTTTAGGTTCCAGTTAGGCGGCCTTGAATAGCACGACTACGGGGGTTGCGCAATTTGTTCTTCTCCTCAGACATGTTGCTTATCTTGGTGGCGATCAAGGAGACTAGTTCTCTGTCTCAGGGAGGGCTTTGAATATGTCCAACGAGAGAAAAAAAAAATTTAATGGATCACAGTCCGCTGAAGAAGTAGGAACTGTAACAGGTACCCTCCAATCAGTTTAATTTGCTTTCGTAGCGGCACTCAGTTTATTTCCGACCACAAAGCACTGCAGTAACAACACTAACCGATGCAATATGACAGCCATCGAAGTCTGTTCTTTGAGAATTCAATTACTTGAGTTCGTTTGCGGAAGTAATCAAAGTATCTTGAAGTACAACGCAAATTACACAGGGAGAAACCCCTCCCCGGTAAAAACTCAGCTGTAACCGTGGTGAGCAAACTAAAAGACAGCCGCCTCCCCTAATTTACTGCTATGGCAACCGCGTGGTCAGATCCGTAGCCAACAATGTAGAGTACAAGAACAGACACAACTAAGTTAAACCCACAAGAAAAACAAACTAACTTACTCCATTTGTAGCACTTCTATGGATGATTCCATTGATTATCAGGTATTATGAGATTATATCCGGAAAACACAACAAATAATAAACATAAGTTGCAGCACATTCACAAGCCAGCAAGCTAAGGAGCAGTAGCAACATCCTCTTCGAGGCAGTGAGATTATACTCTAGCTGATCCAGAAGCCTCCTAACACCATTTTAGAGCTGTATCTTTGAAATGTAAGGATGATTGACTCTGGCCATGACATCCATCATAACTTCAAACAACATTAATCATACTGCATGATGGAAGAGATGGGGTGGAGTTTGCTGGAGCTTTGCTCTGGAGACTAAACATGGATTCCACCACTTCAAATCCCCAATAAACAACAGTGGCATTGCACCAGTTAATGAGAGTCATTAACCACTTAGTATTGCCTGGTAACACAGAGGGCAGCATTGTTCCATATAGTGTGGACATCACACCTCAACCCCTGCTTACGTTGATCCACACCTTCAATAAGTAACGCTTCTCTAGTAGAGAAAAATAACAGTAGACTTCTCTACTAGAGAAGTGTTACTTATTCAAAGTAGTGCAATACCTGGTATCAAATTGTGAAGGTAGCCACAATATGAGATACAATTAAAAATGATGCCTTTCACACTACGTATGTTTGTTTAATTTATGGGTAAACTATGGTGTATCTATACCGATATTATATAGTTAATATTTTGGTAAATATCTATGCTATCAAAAGGGTATATATGTGCAAATAGACATATGAACAAAGCAATAGGCCTGATATAATCTGGAGAGCATCAAGACACCAAAACACATAGGTGAGGGATCAGGAGCAATAGTGCAGTAGCACACACTCTTTGAGTGGACCATGGTTCAAGCCCATGACTGCTAAATTTGATTAACGATTGTAATCAGAATTTATTGGAAACTCCTTGACCTGGTGGTCATGTCAGAATATAAACAAGAACATATATAAAGCAATGGAGAAAATTCACTAGATTCAACAAAAGAAATGAAAAAAAATAATAACAAGCTGACTTAAATCCAGATATCATCCCCTAATGTTATCAACATGTATATATATATTTTTTTTTCTGATAAGACTGTTTTTAATTGTATTAAAAGAGTGTTTCACATTAAACATGGTGTATATTGTTAGCTTCTCTTTAGATGAGGGCAAACAGGTGCTTCTACATTCTTACAAAACACACCTACAAAAAACATTATGCTGTGAAAGAAGAAAAACAAAAAAAGGTATATTTGATGCAAATACTTTATAAGTTGAGTAGAGAAAAGTGCTTTTGGATATATGGATTATAATTGAAAGCAATCATTCCCCTCCATTAGTTTTGTAGATTCCATCTAGTGAAACCCATGTTTAGTCTCTAGAGCAAAGTTTCCGGCATTCCCCTTCCCCCATACTTCTCCTTCAACCCATGCACGGTACTAAGTACTATAGGTTTTGATATCTTTTGTGTTTGGGGTTTTCATAAAAAAAAATAAAAAAGTCTTATGTTATGAAATACATATGTTTGTATTTCAAAATAATAACAGTCACATTAGTGCATAAATGAGGTGACAAACAATTCAGATTTGTGAATTAACAAATAAAACTAATTACTAAAATGGACTTCTAACAATTAACAAATGTATTTGTAACTAATAATAAAATAAGCAACATTAATGAGGTCATTATTATTCTGCATTATTTTTAAAAATAATGCAACCAAATTCTCTCAGGTGAATTCTTTTTAAAGTTATGTATAGTATATATATAAGAAAAATATTACAGAAAACTCAAAACTATTTCATAAAAGTAGTCAGCAAACCACAGTACAGAACTTTTATCTTCTCCTAGTGAGCATTTTGGGCAATTGCCAAAACTTATCACTTTACCTTCACTAAGAATGCTGTTTTCATTATGTCAAGGTTAGCACCATGATCTGGTTGTTTACATCACTACTGATATTTCACAATCACATTTGTAATCAGGAGATATTTACAAGAGTGAGTGAAAAAAAAATACAATACTAAGATTTAAATTTCTCTACTACTGAATTCTAATATATATATATAGGCATATTTTTCAAACCCAAAAATGTAAATAAACTTTCTTAAGAATTATGAATAGTAGCAGGCCTTTTTCATCCTTTCTAATGCTTTTATTGGCTGGTATTAAGTCACACTGCTTATAATGCAATGCTCTCAATTCTAACAGCAGAATTGTAATTACCACAAGTTGCCCTAGTATTGTACTACTTAAAAATAAATGCCATTACCAAAAGAATAGCAAAGGCAGTTCAACATGACAGCTAAATTTGTGAGAGATCCATAACAGTGTAATCTGGAGCTAGGTGGAGTTTGGACATTATCACCAGAAAACATTACTTCACTACTATAAAAAAATATATTCTATAGTAAAAATGTTTTGAGTTGTTTGTCAAACTGGGAGATCAGCAGAGACAGCAAATGAACTGGCCAGAATGAAGTATGGAGATTTTTAGCCAAAGAAGAATAAAAACAGGATCTTAAATCAAAAAATCTCTATTAAAAATATGACAGTGTACATACAAAAGTACCATCTTTAAATGAAAGAAATCAAAACAAGTAAGGAAAATAAAATGAGCATTAGTCAAAGAAACCAATAGTTGGTATTCTATCAGAAATATTAAGTGAGGTTTAGAAGACTCTAGATGGAAATGGCCCCACTAAAATTAAAATTGAGACCACATACACAGTCCTACCATTGGCACGGGCATACGATGCAAGAAAGCAAGCTTATGAAGCATCAGACAAAAAAAAAAAAAAAAAACCCTCCCATTTCACCCCTCCATTCATTCCAAATGCCTGTCCAGCTCATCCTTAAATTTATTTAGGCTATCAGATTCCACAACAAAAGATGGATGTCTGTTCCACCAATCAACTACACGCTGGCTAAAGGCAAATTTCCACACATTTATTCTACAAATATCTTTCCTCAATTTGAACTTGTGCCCCAGCAGGTTCTTAATCTGAGCAAGAGGAAGAATCCCATCAGCATTCAGCTTGCTCAATCCATTCAACACCTTATAACACCTCAATCAGATCATCTTGCAGGTGCCTACTCTCCAGGGCTTAAGCCTTTCTTGGTAAGAGAACCCCTTTGTTCCCCTCACCAATCTTGTTGCCCTTCTTTGTACTCGTTCTAGCAACTCTAAATCCTTACTAAAATAGGTCGCCAGACCTGTACACAGTACTCTAGGTGTGGCCTGACCATTGCCTTGTATAACGGGATAATCACCTCCCTATCCCTGGTAGCAAAATTCCTATATATCATTGACAAGACTCCATGACCTGCCCTGGCAGCCCATCTGCACTGCTCAGTGAACTTCATATTTGACTGCACAATTACCAACAGGTCTCTTTCACTTTCCACTTCACTGAGGTAGTACCACACAGTTGGTACGTTTCACTTCAGTTACTGCTACCCATATGCAGTACTTTCCATTTGTCAATGCTAAACTTCAGTTGTCACTTCTCAGTGCATTTGCCCAACTTGTCTAGATCCAGTTGGAGTAGCATACTGTCATTAACAACCCTGCCAACCTTTGTATCCAGATATTAATATCCAGACAGCCCTCTGTTGATAGTTGTTCATGTCCTAGCAAAGCATCACATGTCAGACAACTATAAATATGCTTTTAAGCCTTCAAGGAGATAGGTACATTATAGCCAAAGCAGCTTATGCAACATTAAACCCGCCACAACAACAACTTCAAGGAAATAGTAACATGATTTTGAACGAAAGATGCCACAACTAGTGGAATTACCATAGGTACGTGATGCAAGAAAGCAAGCTTATATAACATCAGCCAAAAAAAACCCCTTATTTCACCCATCCATTCCCTCCAAATGTTTGTATAATAGATTCTGCCTTGAATCTATTTAAACTAATATAAATTAATAGAATCATGACTCAGACCAGAGCAGCAAAGCAAAAGGCTCAAGCTAATGGAAGTGCTGTGGCTCAGAGCAGAACTGAGGGGGGCAGTTGTCCTCTGACTCACAGCCTTATAAAATGCACTGTTTGCTTGATGTTTGCAGAGCAATCGGGTACGGGACATGATACTGCCATGGGGGATGTCTTTGTGTGTGCGCGATGCAAGGAGTGTATCGATATCAGGCAACAACTCAGCGTTCTTGTGGGCCTATATGACAGCTTGAAGGACAGGGTGGATGCCCTCGAAGAAACTAAATTGAGGGGGCCATCAAGCTCTCAGCTGCCCACATCAACACCAGAGCTTGCACTTGGGCATCGCGTGACACAGAGGCAACTCCCAAGGCAGAATGCGCTGGTCCTGAAGGAACTAGTAGTTGTTGGTGACTCTATTGTCAGGGAAACGGGGAACATGCTTTGTAAAAAGGATAGGTGGAACAGGACCAGGGTAGGTCTGCCAGGGGCAAAGGTTGATGACGTTGTAGAGCGAATATCATCTTTTAAGGGCACAAAAGATGATATAGTTGTACACGTTGGCACTAATGATATTAAGAGTAGGAGACCGGCAGAATTACTTAACAAGTACAGGTCACTGTTGAACAAAAGCCGAGAATTAGGGTTGAATTTGAAAGTGTCTGCAATTCTGCCCAGACACGATAGGAGGGAGTATAGGATGAGAGCCTTGTCGATCAATTCAGCCCTGGAAAGATTGTGCAAGGCTCAAGGGGTAGAATTTTTTTTCAGCCTGGACTGTACTTGTTAACAGGAGAGATTGCTTCTACAGGGATGGGATACACTTAAATAGAAAGGGTGCAAGAATATTTGCTGATGCTATCGAGGCAGTGTTAGGTGGGTCAGAAAACTGCTAGCTTGGGGGGAGACAAAGACCAATAGATTGACAGTAGCCACTGGCAGAGGTGAAAGAGATTCTTGCACTGCTTCTATTAGAATGAGCAGAAGACTGAAAAACAAGATGCATTATATTTCAGAGACTGCTGGGAGCCATTGCGGTACAAGTAAACACATGGGTTGTGTTAGGGTAGCTAATAGAAACAGGTGCAGGTATACTTGCGTCTACACCAATGCTAGGAGTTTAGTAAATAAATTTAATGAATTTGAGGTATTGCTCAAAACATCAAAGGCAGATATTGTTGGGATATCAGAGAAGTGGTGTCACACAGATATAAGGGAGGCAGAACTGGAATTTGGGGAGTACAACGTCTACAGAAAGGATAGACAGGATAGGAAGGGGGGAGGGGTTATGCTATTAGTTAAGAAATACATAAAAACCAAGGAAGTGAAGCCAGTCGACATCGCTGGACAGTGCAGTGTTGAGTCAGTTTGGTGTGACATAAACATTGGGAGATCAAAATTGAGAGTAGGAGTGTGCTATAGGCCTAATGACTCTGATGAGTATAATAAGAAACTGTACAGGGAAATAGAGTGGGCCAGTAAATCAGAGTCTTATAATGGGAGATTTTAATTTCCCAGATATTGACTGGAATTTGGGAGCTGGTTACTCACACACTAGCAGGACTTTTGTGGATTTATTAGATGATTGTTTTCTACATCAGCATGTTCGGGAGGCAACTAGAGGGAGTAATACTCTTGATTTGATTATCAGCAGTGATTCTTCATGCATTAAGAATCTGCAGATAAATGAACCACTAGGTGGCAGTGATCACAGTGTGCTGAAGTGGGATTTACTCAAAGAGGTAACTACCATTAGGGGTAAAGGGAAGGGTTATTGCCTCCATAAAGGCGACTACAATGGACTGAGACAGTATTTAAATTCTATACAGTGGGACCAACTGATGATGTTACCAACAGCAAATTCAAAATGGGAAGCATTCAAAGAACTTATCTTGGAAGCTACTAGGCTTTACATACCAACTACAAAATATTGTTCAAGGTTTAGGCCAAAATGGATGTCAGATGAACTAATGAGGCATATGGAAGAGAAGAAAAATGCATGGGATACTTACAAATTAACACATGACACAGAAGCCTATGATAGATACAAGTTGTTATGCAACCAAGTTACAAAGGAAGTTAGGCAGGCGAAGGCAGATTACGAGAAATCCTTGGCAAGGGATGCAAAGAAAAACAGCAAAGAGTTCTTTACTTAAGTAAACTCTAGAAGGAAGGGGATGAATCAGATTGGTCCACTTGATATTGATGGGTCAACTGTTGATGATCCTGCTCAGGTAGCTAAACAAACTAAATGAATATTTTGCATCGACATTCACACATGAGGAGTTATTCAGCGAGGGGAATGCCAGAGGTGTATTCAACTCCAGCCGTAAGCTACAGAATCTTGAAATAACTGGGAGTAAAGTGGAGGAGAAACTGTTGAAGATAAACACAAGAAAGGCACCCGGGGTGGATGGGATCTATCCAGTTATATTAAAGGAGGCAGCAAAGGAAGTAAGCAAACCCTTAGCCATAATTATGAGAGCTTCCTTGGACTCAGGGGAGGTACCCATAGACTGGAAATATGCAAATGTGACCCCAATTCACAAAGGAGGATCAAAGGCTGACACAAGTAATTATAGACCTGTGAGCTTAACTTCTGTTCCAGGAAAATTAATGGATGCACTGGTTAAAGAAGCACTGCAGGATCATTTAGACAAGACTTCAGTTATAGCTCGGACACAGCATGGTTTTGTTAAGGGGAAGTCTTGCCTAACCAATTTGATTGGATACTATGATGCAGTCACAAAAGAACTGGATGCAGGGAATAGATTTGATATTATATACTTGGATCTCAGAAAGGCTTTTGATACTGTTGCACATGGAAGACTGCTACACAAATTGGAGCAGTGTGACATTGGAGGCAAATTGCTGCTATGGATAAAGGGGTGGTTGAGGGGGAGAAGACAGAGAGTGGTAATCAATGGACACTGCTCATCGTGGACTAATGTTATTAGTGGAGTCCCTCAGGGCTCAGTGTTGGGTCCATTATTGTTTTCTGTATTTATAAATGATATTGATGATGGTATAGCAAGCTTAATGTCCAAGTTTGCAGACAATACAAAGGTTGGCAGGGTTGTCAAGGACACTACTGACACTATGCTGCTGCAACAGGATTTGGAAAGGTTGAGCAGATGGGCTGAGAGGTGGCAAATGAAGTTTAACATTGACAAATGTAAAGTACTACACATGGGAAACAGCAACCCCAGAGCAACGTATCAACTCTGTGGTACTACACTGACAGTGGTAGAGAATGAAAGGGACTTGGGGGTAGTTGTGCAGGCAGATATGAAGTTCTCTGAGCAGTGCAGACAGGCTGCAAGAGTAATCTCATGGAGTATTGTCAATGATATACAGGAATTTTTCCAGCAGGGATAAGGAGGTGATTATTCCCTTGTATAACGCAATGGTCAGGCCACACCTAGAGTACTGTATACAGGTCTGGAGGCCTCATTTCAAGAAGGATGTAGAGCTGCTGGAACGAGTACAGAGAAGGGCAACAAGATTAGTGAATGGAACAAAGGGGTGCTCTTACGAAGAAAGGCTTAAGTTTTGCAAATTACAGTGTCTGGAGACTAGGCACCAGCGAGGTGATCTGATAGAGGTGTATAAAGCCTTGAATGGTTTGAGCATGCTCAATGCTGATGGGATTCTTCCTCTAGCTCAGAATAATCACCTGAGAGGGCATAAATTCAAATTGAGGAAAAACAGATGTAGGATAGAAGTGCAGAAATTTGCCTTTAGCCAGCGGGTGGTTGGTTGGTGGAACAGACTTCCATCCCTTGTAGTGGAGGTTGATAGCCTAAATAAGTTTAAGGCTCAGCTGGACAGGTATTTTAAAAAACAGAGGGGTGAAGTGAAAGTGGGTTTTTTTTTTTTTTTTTTTGTTTTGGCTGATGCTGCATAAGCTTGCTTTCTTGCATCAAATGCCTCTACTAATGCTAATGCTATCAACTGCTATAATGACAGATGGAAGTTTGTTCCAGCAATCAACCAGCCACTAGCTAAAGGTAAACTTCCATACATCCATCCTACAACTGTCCTTCAATTTGAATTTTTGCCCTCTCAGGCAATTGTTCTGAGCAAGAATCCCATCACCATTGAGCATGCTCAAACCATTCAAAGCTTTATACACCTCAATCAGATCACCTCGCAGGTGTCTAGTGTCCAGACACTAATTTGAAAAACGTAAGCCTTTCTTCAGAACAACCCTTTGTTCTGTTCACTAATCTTGTTGCCCTTCTTTGTATTCATTCCAACAGCTCTACATCCTTCTTAAAATGAGGCCTCCAGACCTGTATACAGTACTCAAGGAGTGGCCTGACCATTGCCTTATACAAAGGGATAATCACCTCCTTATCCCTGCTAGAAAAATTCCTGTATATCATTGACAAGACACCGTGACCATTTGCACTGCTCAGAAAACTTCATATCTGCCTGCACAATTATCCCCAGGTCATTTTCACTCTACCACTGTCAGTGTAGTACACACACAGTTGATACATTACTCTGGGGTTACTGCTTCCCATATGCAGTACTTTACATTTGTCAATGTTAAATTTCAGTTGCCACCTCTCAGCCCATCTGCTCAAATTTTTCTAGATCCTGTTGCAGCAGTGTACTGTCATTAGTGTCATTAATAACCCTGCTGACCTCCGTATCGTCTGAAAACGTGGACATTAAGTCTGTTATACCATCATCAATATCATTAATGAATTCAGAAAACAACAATGGATCCAACACTGAACCCTGGGGGGGCTCCACTAATAACATTAGTCCACGAAGAGCAGTGTCCATAGATTACTACTCTGTTTTCTCCCACTCAACCATCCCTTTATCCATAGCAGCAATTTGCCTTCAATGCCACACTGCTCCAATTTGTGCAACAGTTTCAAAAGCCTTTCTAAGATCAAAATATATGATATCAAAATTATTCTTTGCATCCAGTTCCTTTGTGACTACATCAAAGTATTCATTTAAATTGGTCAGACAAGACTTCCCCTTAACAAACCCATGCTGTGTCCAAGCTATAACTGAAGTCTTGTCTAGATGATCCTGCAATGCTTCTTTAACCAGTGGCTCCATTAATTTCCCTGGAACAGAAGTTAAACTAACAAGTCTGTAATTACCCATGTCTCCCTTTGATCCTCCTTTGTGGATTGGGGTCACATCTGCACATCTCCAGTCCATGGGTACCTCCCCTGAGTCCAAGGAAATTAACAGACTTCTAGCATGGAATGATAATAGGGTGGCACATAACCATGGTTTGGGTTTTTTTTTTATTTTAATGATAATCCCAAGCACAAGGGGTATTATACCCTACAGCAGTAGTACTGTGCATGGGTTGAAGGTTGACAAAAGAAGATACTTGTTGACATTAGACTTTAATTTCTGTAGATTATAATTTTAAAAGGAAATAGTATGAAGATAAGTTTTTCCTGGAAACAGAAGTTAAAGGAATAAATGAGGAAGAAGAAAAGTTTGTTCTGTGAGTTTTATGATGGAACAGTAAAAGGATGCTGACTGTTCATAGCACGTATGTGCACTAGTTTGGAAGAGAGAGAGCAGGAATTATAGAAGCTAGTTCAAAAGAACAATATCCATGGAAGTATCTATAGAAACGGCATGCAACAGACACAGAACTGTTGTTATTTGGTTTTTAGGAGCATTAGCAACTAAGGCCATATTGCTCCGGAGATATGTGGTTTTCATTCCGTGACCTTTCTGCATCCTCCGTATTTGGTGGTTACGGGCTCGAACCCCGGTCTAATCAAGAAGTGTGCGCTACACACTGCTGCTCCTGCCCACCTGGCTATGGAGGCACCCAGACACAGAGCATCTATGAGACAGCAAGTGGAGAAACTTTGTTAGAAATGAGTCATTAATTAACCTAACTGATATAGAATCTTGACGCTTGAGAGAGGTTTGGCGGGGGGGGGACTGTGCCAGATAGGGAAAAAATATTCTGTTGAGGGCGGATTTGAGATTTGTACAGAGTTATGCAAATTGTACAATGAAAAGTAACACTGATTGTGAAAGAGAAAACCCAGTTTCTTGATGCAGAGGAAGCAATATTTGTGATGTATTTATGCCAAGAGAGATTAGAAGCTAGGGTTATCCACAACAGAAAAATGTGATTTTGTCTAGAAATCAGAGTGTCAATGAAGTTCAGCACAGGAGGTGAAGAATCCTTTTTTGGATATAAGACAGGACTGAGATTTAGAAGGATTGAAATCAACTAAGTTATCTTTGCCACACTGGAGATGAGCATTTAAGGAATTGGTAGTGGATATTCGAGAAGTTAAAGTACTTTCGAGAGGGCAAGGTTTTAAAAACTGGAGGATGGAATGGAATGTGCTATCATTACCAAAATTATGAATAGGATTTCCGGTGAATGGAAGAATTTCATTACTATAATAGAGGAAAAGAGTGGAAGAAAGACCAGAACCTTGGAGAACACCCATATTAGTGGAGAAGTTAGAAGAAACAACCATCTACCATTACCTTACCCACAGTGAGCAGTCAGAGAGAAAACTGGATACCCAATTACAAAAACAGTTGACAAACCATAAGATGGAAGCTTATTTAAAGGACCTTTATGGAAAACACAATCAAAAGCCTTTGAAATGTCAAGAACAATTGCAAAAGTTTTCCATTGAATTTGTCCATATATGAGTAACATAAGCCAGAATATCACCAGTGTGACACTGATAGAATCCATACGGACAATCATTGATCAGATAGCAAGTTTGTAGATAGTTTAACACTGATGGTTAATTGATTTCTCCATTACCTTAGAAAGATTACAAGTAACTGTAATGGAACAATAATTGGATGAGAGGGATTTGTCCCCTTTTTAGGAACTAGTTGAGATTTGTCGCAGAGAAGAAAAATGCATGGGACGCATAAATTATCAGGTGACACAGAAGTCTATGGCAAGTATAAGCTAGTCTGTAATCAAGTCACAAAGAGGTTAGGCAAACGAAGGCAGATTATGAGAAATCTTTAGCAAAGGATGTTAAGAAATACAAGGACTTCTTTACTTATATAAACTCTATAATTAATTGGATGAATAAGATTGGTTAACCTCATATCGACGTTCAGCTGTTGATGATCCTGCTCAGATAGCTGAATGAGTATTTTGCATCTACATTCACACATGAGGAGTTATTACGGGAGGAAAATGCCAGAAGTTTATCAAACTTAACAGGTTACTTAATGATATGTTAATGTTAAACATAAGGCACCTGGGGTGGATGGGATCTGTCCACTTATATTAAAGAAAGTGACAAAGGAAGTAAGAAAACCGTTAGCCATAATTATGAGAGCATCCTTGGACTCAGGGAAAGTCCCCACAGGCTGCAGATGTGCAAATGTATCCCCAATTCACAAAAGGGATGCAACATGAATAATTACAGACCAGTTAACTTCTGTGTCGGGGAAAATAATGGAGCCACTGGTTAAAGATGCATTACGGGATCATCTAGACAAGACTACAGTAATAATTTAGACACAACATGAGTTTATTAAGGGAAAGTCTTTCTGACAAACTTGATTGGATACTATGACGTGGTTACAAAGGAACTGGATGCAAAAATTAATTTTGATATGATATACAGTTAACCCCCAATTTGCATGGGGGTTACGTTCTGGGAAAACGTCACGCAGTCCAAATCCACGCAATGCAAAACGCAGTTTATATGACGTAATGAGGGTTGCATACCTGTACACAAAACAAATGTGCAAAAAAAATTTTAAATGAAAAATAGTCTTCATTCAGTAAGAAAAAAAAAATTAAACATGTCCTTTAAAATTAATAAAAAAATTAATCTTGCTAATACTTACCTCTAGATTTTTAATCTAGATTCATTGCTTCTTCGTCGCCGTTTTCCTATGATAAACTTGCAACAGTATCTGGCACTTTTTGAAAAAAATTAGTTAAAATTGTTTGCTTAGAAGCATGCCATTTTTCTCTATAAATTTCTTCTTAAGGAACTAAAGCTATGATAAAGCTCTGAAAATTTAAACTCATCTCCAAATTAGGATCCATATCCAGAGCTTCTTAGCTAAGCTGATTTGCAAGTCTTAAAAACTCAGTCTCTTTGTGGTCAAATTTTTGTGTGCAGCTTCTTCATTTTTATCATTTTCTTCTTCAAAATGTGAAAAAACATCGTCCACTGATAATTCTTCTCTATGAGATTCAAGGCCTTTTGTGATATCTGCTGGTTCCAGTTCTTCAAATCCCTCTCCACTAATCATTCTGCCAATTCTCACAATCTCAATTTCATCCGGCATTTCAACCGTGGTTTCTTTAGTGCAGCTTTGTGGCCACAGCTTTTTCCACACTGCATTCATTGTTGAGTTCTTAACTTCACCCTATGCAAATTCAAATTCTGCTAATAATCTCAAATTGAAAGACTGCCTATTCCATCAGTAGCTTCTATCAATTGTAAAAAAGACTTCTTAGGTAATAAAGTTTAAAGGGAGCTATAATACCTTGGTCCATCGGCTGAATTAACGAACTTTTATTTGCTGGAAGAAAGGTAACTTTCACATTTGGGGGCAGATCAGATAAATGTGTAGGATGACTGGGCACAATGTCAAGAATGAGCAAGATTTTGAATGCTATGTTGTTCTTCTTCAGGTAATATCTTTTTGTTTCAACGCAAAAGCAATTTAAAAACCAATCAAAGATTTTAGCTGTCATCCAGGCTTTATTGCTCGATCTCCAATGAACTGGTAAGGAGCTTTTTGATATTCCTTTAAAAGCATGAGGATTTTCTGACGTATAAATTAGAAGGGGTTTACACTGAAAGTCATCCTCTGCATTGCCACATAACAAAAGTGTTAACCTACATTTTGCAGATTTGAAACCTGGGACAGTTTTCTCTTCTTTTGAAATGAATGGGCTTGGCATACACCTCCAAAATAAGCCGGCCTCATCAGCATTTAAACACTTCACTTACTAGATAGCCCTCAGACACAATAACATCCTCGAACATTTTTGGATATATGGAAGCAGCTTCCATGTTTGAACTGGCTGTTTCACCCATTAATTTTAGATTGTAAAGACTGACATTTTTTTTAAATTTTCAAACCAACCCTTAATGGCCTGAAAGACATCTGCATTGGATGGACAGGCGGCTTCTTGTTGTAAGCGATTAAAAACTTGCAGAGCTTTGGCACAAATAATATCTGAACTAAGAGGCATTCTCCTTTGATTAAGATCTTCTATTCAGAAAGAAACAAATTTTTCAGTTTTCTTTAATGGATTTCTCACTTTTGTAGTGCTTTTTGAAGTCAATGATGTGGAACAGATAACTGAACTTTTAATTTTCTCAGCATTTTCACTATACTGTATTTCTTGGTCAATGTCACCACCTTTTTTGCCATTTTCTAACTCCTTAACGATTGTTAATTTTTGCTCTAAATTTAAAATTTTTTTTTGTTGTAGCTTTCTTCATTTTTAACACTAATTAAACACACTTTATACAGACAAGAAATATTAAATCAGCAAAAGCAATACTTACTGAATAAAACACTTTACTTTACGTTGTGCGAACCAGAAAAAGATTCTGTCTGAACAGCTAACATAGGATAACTGATGAAGGGGATTCCCAAATGAGGAAGTTGTTTCAAAAATAACCAGACAAACACACTAAAGCACATTTCTGGAGGTCAAAACCATAAAACAATAAAAGCAATTTGCATTTTCCAGTTTATTGGGCTTTTCTCTGTTACTGCATCTAATTATAAAATATAATTATCTGTGAAAAGATCTAAACCTCCCAAACATTTCCTAGTTCATTTCACAAATATACATGGTCTCAATTCTAATCTCAATGATGTCCATTTCCACTTGCAGTCTGCCAAACCCCATGTACTTTTTTTGACAGAATCTCAGTTATCGGTTAATTCAACTACTGCTCATCAGTTGCCCAAATTATTCGCTGTATGGATTCCTTTTGCCTCGAAGGTAGTACACTTATGCATTCGTCTGTTCCGATATTCCTTGTCAGAGACTTAGTAATTTGGAATCTCCTCTTTTTTGATCTTCTCTGGCTTAAAATCTCTCTACCTCATTCTGTCAAATTCATCTGTTGTCTCTATCATTCTCCCAACCCCAATAATCGCTTGGAGCTCTTTGATTTCCTCTCTTTGCAACTTTACTTTCTCCAGTCCAACTTTCCTAACAGTGAGGTAATTTTCCTTTGTGATTTTAATGTTCACAACTCCAGCTGGCTTCCGTTTTCTAGTCACATCGACCCAGCTGGTCGAGATGCTGAGGCTTTTGCAATTACTAATGACCTTGCACAGATTGTTCATTTACCTACAAGAATACTGGACAATCCTAACCATACAGTCAATGCACTTGATCTTTTTCTCACAAAAAACCCTTCTAAGTACACAGTCAAAGTGAGAGGTCCTTTAGGCACCTCAGATCACAACTTGGCAATTGTCTGTTCTCCAATGGAGCCTGAATCTCATGGCTATTCTCAACCTGGTGTTGTTTGGCATTACATTCAAAATGGGATGACCTGCAAGATTTCTTTTCTTCTTTTCCTTGGTCAGATTACTGTTTCAAAACTTCTGATGTCAATGTTTGCTCAGATCTTGTCAGTGAAATTATTCTTGTAGGAATGGAATCCTTTATCCCACAAACAACTTTAAAATCTCACTCTTTATCTAAACTTTGGAAAACCAAAGTTTAGATAAAGAACGTTATTAATCAGTCCAAACAAGATTTTAAACAGGGTAAGAGTAGAAAACTTGCTTCTTGCCCTAATGGTAGCAAAGCAGTCTGGTCTCTTGCCAAAGCTATTGGCTACAACTTCTGCCCTCTCTGCTCCTACCTCTGTAAAAACCAGATGGTTTTGTTGTCACTTCAGCCAAGGATAAAGCTGACCTGCTAGCATCCCATTTTTCTTCCAACTCATGTATTAATGATCTTGGTAAAACACCTCCCACCATTCCCAACACGCTCCCATTCAATGCCTCCTGCGGTCTTCTGTCAAAAGGATGTCAGAAGGATTTTGACGAATCTTAATGCTAAGAAAGCTCCAGGTCCTGATGGTATTTCTCCACTTGTTCTCAAAACATGTGCTCCTGAACTTACTCCTGTTTTTTTCCGCCTTTTTTTACTTTCTTATTACAAAGTTGTTTTTTCTTCTGCTTGGAAATTTGCTCATATCCAGCCAGTTCTTAAAAAGGGTGACAAATCCCTCCCATCCAATTATCGTCCCACTGCAATTACTTCTACTCTTTCTAAAGTAATGGAGAAATCAATTAACCACCAACTCAAACTAACTAGAAACCTTCTGTCTGGTCAATGATCACCAGTATGGATTCTGACAATATTCTGGCTTATGTTACGCATTTATGGACAATTCAATGGAAAAGTTCAGTGAAGCACAATTTGTTGCTCTTGACAACTCAAAGGGCCTTCAATCGTGTTTGGCATAAAGGTCTTCTAAACAAGTTTCCATCTAATGGTTTGCCAACTGTTTTTTGTAATTGGTTATAGAGTTTTCTGTCTGATCACTCACTGAGGGTGATGGTAGATGGCTCTCTGTCTTCTAACTTCTCCACTAATGCTGGTGTCCCCCAAGGTTCAGTTCTTTCCCCTACTCTTTTCCTCTTGTATATTAATGACCTTATTCCGTTGAATGGAAATCCTATCCATAGTTTTGCTGATGATAGCACATTGCATTCCACTTTCTATTTTGAGAAACCTTGCCCTGCTCAATCAGCTTCGACTTCTTGAATATTCCCTACCAATTCCTTAAATGCCAATCTTCAGGTAATTCTCCAGTACGGCAAAGACAACTTAGTTGATTTTAATCCTTCTAAAACTCAGTCTTGTCTTATATCTCGCAAAAAAGGATTCTTCTGCTCACCTTTGGAAACACTCCGATTTCTAGGCAAGTTGATATATCTCTTTTGGGGATTACCCTGACTTCTAATCTCTCTTGGCACAAGCACATTACAAATATTGCTTCCTCTGCATCTAAAAAATTTGGGTTTCTCTTTCGCTCTTGGCATTACTTTTCTTCCAAACAGCTGTTCACTCTGTACAAATCGCAAATCCACCCTACCATGAAATATTGTTCCCACATCTGGGGTAGTGCCCACAAAACCTCTCTCAGACTTTGGTTTTCCAAAGTTTAGATAAAGAATGTTATTAATCAGTCCAAACAAGATTTTGGACTGATTAATAACTAGATTCCATTCAGAAGAGGGCAGTTAGATTAATTAATGACTCATTTCTAACTGAGTCTCTCCACTCGCTGTCTCAGACATACTGTTTCTGCTGCATGCCTTTTCTACAGCTACTTCCATGGGCACTGTTCTTCTGAATTGGCTTCTATAATTCCAGTTCTCTCTTTCAAAATAGTCAGAATACATGCCGCCATCAGTCAACATCCATTTACTGTCCAACTTAACTCACAGAACCAACTTTTCATCTTCCTCATTTAACTGCCGTTTTCTGGAACAACATTCCTTCATATGTATTTCCTGAAAATTACAGTCTACAGTTCAAATCTAACATCAACAAATATCTTTTCTTGTCTTCTCAATCGGTTCTAATACCTCTCGTGTTTGGAGGTTTCATAAAAAAAAAAAAGGTAGTAAACTCAATCTTATTGCATTTGCAACAATACAGACAGTTGGAATTCTGTGGAATCTTACGTTATTATGGTGAAATGTGTTTCTCCTTCAATGAAATCTTCAATCATGTAAAAAACAAATTTTCTAAATATGCTCTTCATTCCTACTTTTGAAAGTTCGTAAGAAAAAAATGGCGAGTATCGAAACTCGTAAGCACAATCTAAAATTTTGATAGTAAATACCTGACCGCGCAACAGCAAAACCGTACAAATCAAGAGATGACTACTTTGATTTTAGGAAAGCTTTTGACACTGTTGTGCATGGAAGCCTACTGTACAATTTGGAACAGTGTGGTATTAAAGGTAAGTTGCTACAATGGATAAAAGGGTGGTTGAGTGGTAGAAGACAGAGTGGTAAGCAAAGGACACTGCTCTTCGCAGACTAAATGTTACTAGTGGAGTCTCCCAGGGTTCAGTGTTGGGCCCATTGTTGTTTTCTATATTTATCAATGATATTGATGAAGGTATATCATGCATAATGTCCAAGTTTGCAGATGATAGAAAAGTTGGCAGAGCTGTTAGTGTCAGCAAGGATGGTATGCAACTGCAACATCATCTAGAAAAGTTGAGCAGATGAGCTGAGAGATAGCAACTGAAAATTCAATGTCGGTAGAGTGAAAAGGACCTGGGGTTAATTGTGCAGGCAGATATGAAGTTTTCTGAGCAGTGCAGGCAGTCTGCAAGAGTAGCTCATGGTGTCTTGTCAATGATATTACAGGAATTTTTCTAGCAGGGATAAGGAGGCGATTATCACCTTTTATAACGCAAAAGTCAGGCCACACCCTGAGTACTGTATACATGTCAGGAGGCCTCATTTTAAGAAGGATGTAGAGCTGTTGGAACGAGTACAGAGAAGGGCAACAAGATTAGTGAATGGAACAAAGGGTTGCTCTTACGAAGAAAGACTTCATTTTTGCAAATTAGTGTCTGGAGACTAGGCACCTGTGAGGTGATCAGATTGAGGTGAATAAAGCCTTGAATGTTTGAGTATGCTCAATTCTGATGGAATTCTTCATCTTGCTCAGAATAATCGCCTGAGAGGGCATAAATTCAAATTGAGGAAGGACAGTTGTAGGATGGATGTGCGGAAGTTTGCCTTTAGCCAGCGGGTGGAAGTTAGTGCAAATGCATCAGATCTGCTCCCAGCTAACTACTAAATAGTTAAGATTGGCATCATTATTTATATCTCATATTGTGAATACCTTCACAAACAGTTGCCATGATATTGCACTACCTTGAATAAGTAACTCTTCACCACAGAAGAAGACTATTGTTACTTATTCTCAGTGGATGCAAACACCCAGGCTGCACCGTTTTGGAACTGACTGGCTCCTCTTCTGTGGGTGGGCAGGCACGCTGGTGTTGCGATGATGGCAAGGCAGTTGCGAAGTATAACTCCACAATATGAGAGATGCCTGATGGTGTGTAGTAATTTGAATTACATCGCATTTTATGGCAAAATGCCTCAAGTTGCATAGTGAGTTAACATGCTTACAAGTTAATGCAAATGCACTAACTTGTAAGAGATATACATAATAATGCCAATCTTGTAACTATTTAGTAGTTAGCTGCAAAGAGATCTGATGCATTTGCACTATCTTGTAAGCATGTTAACTCACTACGCAACTTGAGGCTTTTGCCCTAAAATGCGAGGTAATTCAAATTACTACACACCATCAGGCATCTCACATATTGTGGAGTTATACTTCGCAACTTGCCATCATTGCAACACCAGGGTACCTGCACACCCACCGAAGAAAAGCCAACAAGCTTGGAAACGGTGCTGTCTGGGGGGCCTGATGGCCACTGAGTTTCCTCGAATAGGTAACAACAATCTTCTCTACTGGGGAAGCGTTGCCTATTCGAGGAATATATGAGCTTTGTGTGTGAGTCGAAGGAGCTGGGTTTCCTCGAATAGGTAACAACAGTCTTCTCTACTGGGGAAGCGTTGCCTATTCGAGGAATATATGAGCTTTGAGTGCGAGTTGAAGGAACAACTGTCCCTTTCTTCCTTCCTCTACCTCTCCTACTATCACCTTCCTACATCTTTATCTCTTTTCTAAGTCTAATAGGGATAGTTGAGGATAATCAAGAACTTTATCCCATACCATATTTCAAAACGGTGCAGTCTGGGTGGTGGCATCCACTGAGAATAAGTAGCAATAGTCTTCTTCTGTCGTGAAGAGTTACTTATTCAAGTAGTGCAATATCATGGCAACTCGTTGTGAAGGTATTCACAATATGAGATATAAATAATGATGCAAATCTTAACTATTTAGTAGTTAGCTGCGAGCAGATCTGATGCATTTGCACTACCTTCCACCCGCTAGCTAAAGGCAAACGTCCGCACATCCATCCTACAACTGTCCTTCCTCAATTTGAATTTATGCCCTCTCAGCCATTATTCAGAGCAAATGAAGAATCCCTTCACAAAGAGTTGCCATGTATTGCACTACCTCGAATAAGTAACGCTTTACTAAAAGTGAAGACTCTTGCTACTTATTCTCAGTGGGCACCACCACCCGGACAGCACCGTTTCAAGGCATGTTGGCCTTTCATCGGTTGGTGGGCAGGTACCCACCCACCAAGGATGAGCACAATATGAGATACAGATAAAATGATACCCCCTTTCACACTACAAATTTATTACTATCCCCTTTCCCTTTACGTAAGGGAAAGGGGATAGTAATAAATACACCAGCTGCCGTTGCAGATGAACTCAACAGTTATTTTGCATCGATATTTACAAATGAAAAGCCTTTTGTGGCAATGGGAAATTGTGGGAGCGAAGTTAAAAAATATGTAATTAATGATATTGAAATTTCGCAAGATTATTTAATGAAAAAACTTTCAAGCCTACAGACCAGTAAGGCTCCTGGAGTTGATGGAATATACCCTATAATCTTGAGAGAGGCGGCAAGCGAGTGCATTGAACCACTGAGGCTGGTTATGCGAGCATCACTAGACTCTGGGGAGATTCCCTTGGATTGGAAAAGTGCAAATGTATCTCCCATACATAAGGGTGGCTCTAAAAGTGAAGTGGGAAATTATCGACCTGTCAGTCTGACTTCAGTAGTAGGGAAAATCATGGAGGCAATGATCAAGGGTGGAATTCAGGATCATTTGGATCGAATTGAAATTCTCAAGGATACTCAGCATGGTTTTGTAAAGGGAAAATCATGTTTAACAAATCTGGTTCGCTATTTCGAAAGGGTCACTCACGAGCTGGATTTAGGGAATAATTTCGACATTGTTTATTTAGATTTCAGCAAAGCTTTTGACTCAGTCCCACATGAGCGGTTGCTTTATAAGCTGGAACAGGTTGGAATCACTGGGAAAATCCTTAGATGGATAGAAGGATGGCTTCAGGGCAGGAGGCAGAGGGTTGTGATAAATGGCTATTCCTCAGATTGGGTTGATGTAAGAAGTGGGGTTCCCCAAGGATCAGTATTAGGACCACTGTTGTTTTTAATTTTCATAAACAACATTGATGAAGGGATAGAGGGCGTGATGTCTAAATTTGCAGATGATGTTAAAATTGGTAGAGTAGTTAATGATCACTGTCAAGCTGAGCTTCTTCAGAGAGACCTAGATAGACTTCAAGAATGGTCAGAAAAATGGCAGCTGTGCTTTAATCCAACAAAGTGTAAGGTATTACACCTGGGAAATAGTAATCCCAAAATAACTTATTCACTTGGTGGAGTTCAACTAAACCCAGTACTGGAGGAAAGGGACTTGGGTGTTACGATACGGTCAGACATGAAATTCTCTGAGCATTGTAAACAGGTTGCAAGGAAGGCCCATGGTGTCCTATCGATGATCTATCGAACTTTTGCAAGTAGAGATAGGGACGTGATAATCCCATTATATAAGGCTTATGTTAGACCACACTTGGAATACTGTGTTCAAGTATGGAGACCGCACCTAAAGAAAGACATCGAGCTTCTTGAAAGGATGCAAAGAAGGGTAACTCGCCTGGTGAGATCGGCAAAAGGGCGTTCTTATGAAGAAAGACTTCGAATATGTGGGTTGCAGAATTTGGAAACTAGACACCTTAGAGGAGATTTGATTGAGGTGTTTAAGGCTCTGAGAGGCATCAGTAAAATGAATGAGGACGAAATTTTCAAGATTATAAATGATGCTAGAACTAGGGGACATAAATTCAAGTTACGGGGGGAAATGTTTAGATTGGACTGCAGGAAGTTTTATTTTAGCCAGCTAGTTATAAATTACTGGAATAAGTTGCCTTCATGGGTGGTAGAGGCCGACAGTTTGGGGAAATTCAAAGGTCATCTGGATAGTACTTTCGGGTAAGGGAAGCGCATAGGATGATAGGATTAATTTCCTTTTTATTTATTTTTTATTTCATTTTATTATTTTTATTTATTTATTAATTATTATTATTTATTTAATTTTTGTTTTTATCATTGTTTTGTTCGGATTTTTTTTTTTTTTTTTTTTTTGGCTGGTGCAGCATAAGCCATAGGCTTTCTTGCACCATACGGCCGTTACTAATACTAATACTAAATGTAATTTTTTCGTTTAAGAGTTTTCTATGGTGTATTTACGCCAATATTATATAGTTTATTTATACTCTTAAACATATGATGCCTTGTTGCATTTACTTTGACTTAAAAACTCCAGGGGCTCACATCTGGTGAGTATGGGCTTGGCACACCCAGGGTCCTGAGCTGGATATCATCATTCATCTCTTTCTTGGTGATTCCCTTCTTCTTTTGACTCTCTCAGGGTAACTCGGGAACTTTTTTTTTCCTGGTGCAGCATAAGCCTCAGGCTTCCTTGCACCATATGGCTATTAATAATAATAATAATAATGTACACCTTTTAGCATCTCTCATTGTGGGATTATCTTCACAACCGGATTATCATCTCACTGATGAAAGGCCAACAAGCCTTGAAACGGTGTCATCTGGGCGGTGGACCCCAGCGAGAATAAGTGAAGCGTTACTTATTCAAGATAGTGCGATACATGGCAACTCGTGAAGAATGAGCACAATATGAGATATAGATAAAAGGATGCCCTTTCACACTACAAATGTAGTTTTTTTGTTTAAGAGTTTTCTATGGTGTATTTACACCAATATTATATAGATACATCAGGTACATGGAACTGGTTCAAAATCGCTTGGATGGTAATTTAGTAATATTTATAATGAATTGTAACACAAGATCAGCGACATGATTCGATAAAATTACAAATGAGCATGGTCGTCAATTAGATGAATTCTCGACTTGTGGATTGCTTATACAAAATCTACCAAGTCCACATAGTACTTTCTTCACTGTTAATGGAGAATCCAATAGGCATCTATGAGAGCTTGAGGTGTAGGGTAAATGCCCTCGAAGAAATTAATGAGGGGCCCATCAAGCTCTCAACTGCCCAGCTCAACGACAGAGCTCGCTCGTGTGCATCAGGCAACACAGAGGCAATTTCCAAGGCAGAATGTGCTGGTCCCAAAGGAATTAGTTATTGTTGGTGACTCTATTGTCAGAGACATGGGGAATATATTATGCAAGAAAGATAGGTGGAACAGGAGCAGGGCATGTCTGCCAGGGGCAAAAATTGATGATGTTGTAGAGCAGATATAATCTTTTAAAGGCACAAAAGGTGATGTTGTTGTACATGTTGGAATGAATGACATTAAGAGCAAGAGATCTGCAGATTTACTCAACAAGTACAGGTCAATGTTGAAAAAAAGGTGCGAGTTAGGGTTGAATGTGAAAGTGTCTGCAATTCTGCCCAGACACGATAGGAGGGAGTATATGATGAGGGCCTTGTCGATCAATTTGGCCCTGGAGCGATTGTGCAACGCTTGAGGGATAGAATTTTTTTCAGCCTGGTCTGTGCTTGTTGACAGGAGAGACTGCTTCTACAGGAATGGGGTACACTTAAATAGAAAGGGTGAAAGAATATTTGCTGATGATATTGAGGCAGTGTTAGGCGGGTCGGAAAACTGCTAGCTTGGGGGGGGGAGATACAGACTAAACAGTTAACAGTGGCCGAAGACAAAGGTGATTCTTACACTGCTTCTATTAGAATGAGCAACAGCCTGGAAAGCAAGACAGTGGAGATTTCCAGGACTACTAGGAGTCACAGTGGAACAAGTAAATACATGGGTTGTGTTAGGGTAAATAAGAGTAGGAACAGGTGCATGTATACTTGCATGTACATCAATGCCAGGAGTATAGTTAATAAATTTGATGAGCTTGAAGTGCTGGTCAAGACATCAAAGGCAGATATTGTTGGGATATCGGAGACATGGTGTCATACAGATATAAGCAGTTCAGAATTGGAATATAGAGAGTACAATGTGTACAGGATGGATAGATAGGCCAGGAAGGGAGAAGGGGTTAGTTAAGAAACAAAATCTAAGGAAGTGCATCCAACTGATGTTGGTGGACAATGCAATGTTGAGTCTGTTTGGTGTGACATATGCACTGGGAAAGGAAAAATGAGAGTAGGTGTGTGTTATAGGCCTAATGAATCAGATGAGTATAATGAGCAATTGTGCAGAGAAATAGAGTGGACCAGTAAATATCTTATAATGGGGGATTTTAACTTTCCAGATATTGACTGGAACTTGTGGGTTAGTCACTAGCACACTAGCAAGACTTGTGGATTTCTTGGATGACTGTTTTCTACAGCAACATGTTCGAGAGACAATTAGAGGGAGTAATACTCTTGATCTGATTATCAGCAGCGATTATTCATGCATTAAGAATTTGCAGATAAAGGAACCACTGAGTCACAGTGATCACAATGTACTGATGTGGGAATTACTTAAAGATGTAACTGTCATCAAGGCTAAAGGGAAGAGCTTTTGTTTTCGTAAAGGTGACTACAGGGGTCTCAGACAGTTTTTAAAATTCCATACAGTGGGATCAATTGATGATCTTACCAATGTTGAATGCTAAATAAATGGGAAGCCTTCACGGACTTAATTTTGGAGGCTACTAGGCTTTTCACCCCAACTAAGAAATGCTGTTCAAGGTTTAGGCCTAAATGGATGTCAGATGAATTAATGAGAAGAAAAATGTATGAGATGCATATTAAGTATCAGGTGATACAAAGCCTATGGCAGATATAAACTAGTCTGTAATCAAATCAGAAAGGAAGCTAGGCAGGCAAAGGCTGATTACGAGAAATCTTTAGCAAAGGATGCAAAGAAAAACAGTAAAGAGTTCTTTACTCGTGTAAATTCTAGAAGGAAAGTGATGAATCAGATTGGACCACTTAACACAGATGGGTTGACTACTCATGATCATGCTCAAGTAGCTGATAAACTGAATGAGTATTTTGCATCTACATTCACACATGAGTTATTCAATGAGGGGAATGTCAGAAGTTTATCAAACTAACAGGGAGCTAAGTGATTTTGTAATTACTGAGAACAAAGTGGAGAAGAAATTTTGAAGTGAAACATAAGGAAGGCACCCGGGGTGGACAGGATCTATCCAGTTATATTAGAGGAGGCAGGAAAGGAACTAAGCAAACCCTTAGCCATAATTATGACAGCTTCCTTGGACTCAGGGGAGGTCCCCATGGACTGGAGGTGTACAAATATATCACCAATTCAGAAAGGGGGGGGTTCAAAAGGAGACAAGTAACTGGATCTAGATAAGTTGAGCAAATAGACTGAGAAGTGGAAACTGAAGTTTAACATTAACAAATGCAAAATACTGCATAAATGGGCTCACATCTGGTGAGTATGGGCTTGGCAAACCCAGGGTCCTCAGCTGGATATCATCATTCTCTTTCTTGGTGATTCCTCTCTCTCTCCCCCTCTCTCCCTCAGGCTTCCTTGCACTATGTGGCTAATAATAATATGGGTAGCAATAACCGAAGAGAAACATACCAACTATGTAGTACTACACTCAGGGGAGTGGAAAAGACCTGGGTGTAATTGTGCAGTCAAATTTGAAGTTTGCTGAGCAGTACAGACAGGATTCCAGGGCAGGTCATCAATTCTTGTCAATAATATATAGGAATTTTGCTACCATGGACAGGGAGGTGATTATCCCGTTATACAAGGCAATTCAGACCACAACTAGAACTGTGTACAGGTCTGGAGACCTCATTTTAGGAAGGATGTAGAGTTGCTAGAACAAGTACAAAGGGCAACAAGATTGGTGATGGGAACAAAGGGGTTCTCTTACCAAGTTCTGCAAATTGGCTTAAGTTCTGCAAATTGCGGCACCTGGAGATTAGGCACCTGCTAGGTGATCTGACCGGGATGTATAAGGTGTTGAATGGGTTGAGCAAGCTGAATGCTGATGGGATCTTAATCTGAGCCTCTTGCTCAGATTAAGACCCTGAGGTGGCACAGTTTCAAATTGAGGAAATTTGCCTTTAGCTAGCAGGTAGTTGATTGGTGGAACAGACTTCCATCTTTTGTTGTGGAAGCTGATAGCCTAAATAAATTTAAGGCTGAGCTGGATAGGCATTTGGAACGAATGGAGGGGTGAAATGGAAGGATTTTTTTTTTTTTTTTTTTTTTTGTTGATGCTAGATAAGCTTGCTTTCTTGCATCGTATGGTTCTACTAAAGCAAATCAAATATCAACCTGACAATCTGTAACATAAGTGCAGCTGGTATTATGGATGACTGGCAATTAAAAGCAGATTAGGTCTGCTCTGATCATTGGGTCATTGTATTTTCTGTCAGGGACATGATGAAACTAGCTCCATCTTAAGAACAGTTATGGCGATTTGCTATAAAATATGTAAAGAGGGATAGGTTTGACAAATATATTCATGTCCAAATTGGAAATCTGGGCATTGTGGCATTCAGTCAGATGTCTGGAGAGAATACAGTAGCCTTACTTCAGCACTCTCTCTTCAAGGCTGTTTCCTGTACATCTATGAAGCAAAAGAACTGTAATAGAATTCCTGTTAAATGGTGGTCTGGTGAGTTAAACTAACTTCAGAAGCAGGTTCATAAAGCATGGAAAAAGTACCAAACGAGTTGCCGTAACAATGGGAAGGAGGAAGTTAATGTACTTAAAGTAGAGCATCAGAGGATAAGGAATGCATACATGCATATGATATCCAAATCAAAATTAACTGCTTGGACAACGTTGGTTACATCAGTGGGTAATAAGAACCCATGGGGAATTGTATATAAGCTATGTACCGGCAAGACTGAAATATATATACAGGAACTCTAACTTAAGTAAGGGTTGCATTCTGCAGAACTCTACATAAGTCAAATTTTACGTAAGTCGGAATTTCTCTAAATGCTTATGCAACACTCACAACTATGCACGCTGAATCTGATTCAAGCAAAAAAGAAATGTTCGACGAACATGTAAATAGAATTATCTATTCAATATTTTTTTTATCTCATGTGCAGGAAAAATTACAAAGTGTACAAAATTACAAAAAAAAAAAGGGGGGGCATAACATCAACAAGTTTTGCCTTTCAAGCATCATTGCCATAATCAATGTCTCCAGCTGATAAGTACACTGTTGCAGAGGTTGAGGGCTGTGGAAATTTAGAAGGGTTTTTCCAAAACATCACAATTTCTCTGCTGCTTCTGCAGAATCGGCACTGGCGACTTCACTGCATACTTTAAAGTTGTTGAAACCAGCACAATGCTTGAACCTATTAAACCACCCATTGCTTGCCATAAACTTTACATGGGTTCACCGTACTTATCCTTGATGTCTTCGTAAATACTTCTTGCTTTTGCTTGAATGACCATTAGAATGACCATTAGGGCACTCGTTTCTGAATCTGATTTTCCATTCATATTGTTAATAGCTTTTCCATTTTCGATATAGCACCTGAACACTGCTTTGTGATCACTGTTGATCTTAAAACGTGTTGCTTTTCCATTTTCGATATAGCACCTGAACACTGCTTTGTGATCACTGTTGATCTTAAAACGTGTTGATCCTTTAACATGTTCTGTTATATGCGCACTGTCCTTTGAAATTATATTCACTGTTGAAGCAGCAAGACCTAATTCCTGTGCAATATATGACAAACTTTGTCCTGCTTCATACTTCTTAATCATCTTCATTTCTAAATCAATGTTGTTTCATTTCCAAGCCCTGCCACCACTTGCACTTCCCGTTGGTTGCTTTCCCTTCACCATTGTAATAAGTAAATAGGAATGAAGAGAAGATTCTGAAAATTTATTTTTTATATGACTGAAGATTTCAGTGAAGGAGAACTCATTTCTCCATAATACCTTAACGTAAAAATCCACAGAATTCCAGTTATCGGGATTATCGTAAATGCAATAAGATCAAGTTTACTATCCATTTATAATAGATTGCGCTAACAGAAAAGACCAAATTGTTGTTGTTTCATGGTAGTGACCATAAAACAATGTAATGTGTTTTGAAAAATATCACAAAGGCATTCAAAATTGATTCTTATAAGAGAACATATGATAACAATGAAAATGTAGTGCAACTTCCATTTTAAAAATGACCTTTTAGAGAGACAAATAGCTTAGTTAAATAACTCTGAGGTCTTTGAACGAATTACTAAAAAAAAAAAAAAACAATGTATTATTGGGTTCACATTACGATATTTTCATGTTACCTCCATTAATTCCTACAGGATGCAAAATACGTTTGCATGATTTTTTTAAGTTTGCACCAGCCGGCAAAAACTTATATAAAGTGGAATTTCCATAAGTCAAGTATTACATAAGCCGAGGAGTGCCTGTATAATGGAGATGCGGCGTACTCTGTTGGAGGTGTTGACGATGAAATTACAAGTTAGAGGGAAAAGTATGTCTATGATTTTGGATCATCTGATTGGGGATACTGCCTCTGAGCAAGATGAGGAACATATGCTGATGAAAAGGGTGAATCATGCTTACACATAATGAGGATCCCTTTAGTCTGACTGAACTCTGAAGCAGTACAGCACATAAGGAACAATAAATGCCTGGGAACAATAGATGGACCTCATTGAAGCACCTCGTTAAATAAGCTCATCAGCTGATACCAGGGATCCTTCTTGAAGTCTTTAATAGCTGCTTGCATGATGAGCTCTTTCCATCACAATGGAAGGATGCCTTATTAAAGCTGATACTGAAGTAACCATCTAGGACAAAAATGATCCACGATCTTATCGACCTATTGCCCTCCTCCCTGGATTAGGAAAAGTGCTTGAAAGACTGCTGGTGAAACGGATTACTGATTATACAGAAAAACTTAACACTGGTCTGGCATACAATATCAATTTACTCTAGGCCATGGAGCAGAAGATGCACTTCAGGCAGTGTGGAACTATATATTAGGATCAACAGTAAGTATGTCCTTGGAGTTTTTACTGACTTTGACGGAGCTTTTGACTCCATTTAATGGAACAGCATTCTTATGTTGTTGTGACTTAAAGGCTGTTCAACTGAGATCTTTAGGGTGGTAAAGGACTAACTACTTCATGCACTGTACGGTGACTGTTAAGTCACTGGTAGGTTCCATTCTAAGAGAGGTGACCAGAGGATGCCCACAAAGGTCGGTTTTTGGATTGCTAATGTGGAACCTAGTTTTGGAGGACTGGTTGCATAGGGACTTCAAGCATGCATAGATGGTGGTGTATGCTGATGATCTTGTGCTGCTCACTGAAGGAAATTTGGGGACGCAACTTGAAACCAGGTTACAGCAGATGTTGCTTGAACTTAATGTGCAGGTTACATAAACTGACTGTATCAGGAACCAAAATAAGGACAATGGTCTTCAAGGGTCATTTTTTGGATAGAAATCCCCCAGTTGTGAAAATTAATGGATCGAGCCTACAATCGGTAGGGCAATTAAAATATCTAGGCATTATGCTTGATGGATCATTAACTTTCAAACTCCCACACAGTCGAAAGCAGATTACAAGAAATATTTGGCAAGAGATGCAAAGAAAAACAGCAAAGAGTTCTTTACTTATGTAAACTCTAGAAGGAAAGGGATGAATCAGATTGGCCCACTTTATATCGAATATTTGAATATTTTGAATAATGAATATTTTGCATTGACATTCACACATGAGGTTGATTTTGATTTGATTTGATTTGATTTGATTTTTTATGGCGCATTGGCAGCTAAGGCCATAATGCGCCACACATGAGGAGTTATTCAGCAAGGGGAATGCCAGAGGTGTATTCAACACTGGCAGTAAGCTAGATAATCTTGTAATAACTGAGAGTAAAGTGGAGGAGAAATTTTTGAAGATAAACACAAGAAAGGCACCCGGGGTGGATGGGATCTATCCAGTTATATTAAAGGAGGCAGCAAAGGAAGTAAGCAAACCCTTAGCCATAATTATGAGAGCTTCCTTGTACTCAGGGGAGGTACCCATAGACTGGAGATGTGCAAATGTGACCCCAATTCACAAAGGAGGATTAAAGGCTGACACAAGTAATTATAGACCTGTGAGTTTAACTTCTGTTCCAAGAAAATTAATGGAGTCACTGGTTAAAGAAGCACTGCAGGATCATCTAGACTGTAAGGGGAAGTCTTGCCTGACCAATTTGATTGGATACTATGATGCAGTCACAAAAGAACTGGATGCAGGGAATAACTTTGACATTATATACTTGGATCTTAGAAAGGCTTTTGATACTGTTGCACATGGAAGACTGCTGCACAAATTGAAGCAGTGTGGCATTGGAGCAAACTGCTGCTATGGATAAAGGGGTGGTTGAGGGGAAGAGGACAGAGAGTGGTAATCAATGGACACTGCTCATCGTGGACTGATGTTATTAGTGGAGTCCCTCAGGGCTCAGTGTTGGGTCCATTATTGTTTTCTGTATTTTTAAATGATATTGATGATGGTATATCGGGCTTAATGTCCAAGTTTGCAGACGATACAAAGGTTGGCAGGGTTTAAGGACACTACTGATGCTATGCTGCTGTAACAGGATCTGGAAAGGTTGAGCAGATGGGCTGAGAGGTGGCAAATGAAGTTTAACATTGACAAATGTAAAGTATTACATATGGGAAACAGCAACCCCAGAGCAACATATCAACTCTGTGGTACTACACTGACAGTGGTAGAGAATGAAAAGGATCTGGGGGTTATTGTACAGGCAGATATGAAGTTCTCTGAGCAGTGCAGACGGGCTACAAGAGTAGCTCATGGTGTCTTATCAATGTTATACGGGAATTTTTCTAGCAGGGATAAGGAGGTGATTATTCCCTTGTATAAGGCAATGGTCAGGCCACACCTAGAGTACTGTATACAGGTCTGGAGGCGTCATTTGAAGAAGGATGTAGAGCTGCTGGAACGAGTACAGAGAAGGGCAACAAGGTTAGTGAATGGAACAAAGGGTTGCTCTTACGAAGAAAGGCTTAAGTTTTGCAAATTACAGTGTCTGGAGACTAGGCACCGGCGAGGTGATCTGATAGAGGTGTATAAAGCCTTGAATGGTTTTAGCATGCTCAATGCTGATGGGATTCTGCCTCTTGCTCAGAATAATCACCTGAGAGGGCATAAATTCAAATTGAGGAAAGACAGATGTAGGATAGATGTCTGGAAATTTGCCTTTAGCCAGTGGGTAGTTGGTTGGTGGAACAGACTTCCATCCCTTGTTGTGGAAGTTGATAACCTAAATAAATTTAAGGCTCAGCTGGACAGGTATTTCGAACGAACGGAGGGGTGAAGTGGAAGTTTTTTTTTTTTTTTTTTTTTCCTGGCTGATGCTGCATAAGCTTGCTTTCTTGCATCATATGCCTCTACTAATGCTATCTGGAAAGGCGAGGAAAGTTATTGGGATGATTACTCAAATCAATAAGGTTGGTTGGGGAATAAAAGGTAAAGCACTTAACTAGCTATATGAATTTTCTATTTTTCCTGATGGTAATATATAGTGCACCAATTTGGTTTGAGCGCTTAAGGCGAAAAGTATTTGCTCAGTTCCATTCAAAGAGTAATGCTCCTTAGGATGTGCATAGCATGCAGGACTGTCGACCCAACTTTGCAGGTTGTGACTGCAAATTGCCTATAGATCTGCATTTGGTGTACTGTGCATTGGCTTACTCTGTCCCCCATGGCATTCCAAGTTCTTTTCTGAATATAGAGGTGGATATGTTGTTGGCAGATCCCAAGAAGGAAAACAAGAATCTTGGATGCTCTAGTAAATGTCTGGCAGGAATGTTGGAGTGTTTGTGGTAAAGGATGGATTACACAAAAATTTTTTCCAAATATAAGAAATTCAGCCTTGATAAAATTTAGATGGTTTGCATCAAACTTACAAACTACGTTCCTATCGACTGGTCATGGTTAGATTAATGCAAAGTTTCACGATTTAGGAATCACTGAAAGATCCAGTTGCCATTGTGGCAAAAGGGAATCATGAAAACATGTTATATACAACTATGATGAGTATAACGATCTAAGAGTTGAATTGGTATCTCAAGTGAGTAATCTCAATCTTATGTTAGAAGGCTGCAAAATGATTCTACTTGATAAACAGGAAAACTTGGTTTTCAGGCCTTCGAAACTGCTATATTTGTTAGGCAGAAGATGCTTCTGCATCTGGAAGCCTTGGCTTGGTAATGCAGTATGGTGTAGTGCGGGATTACCTACAGTTCTGTGCAATTGTTCTGAATGGCTTTGCTATGGTGGAGGCATGTGTTTGCTATATCCAATGCAACTCCAGCTCCTTATGCAGTTCGTGATTCTACAGCTCCTTGTGATTCAAGCTTGTGCTGGCAGTTCTAGCTTCAACAGGTACTTGAAAGCCTCAACCTGGAAATTGAATTGTTTCCTATATGTATGCATAGTCTTCTTTTCTAGTTATTATTATTATTATTATTACTTACTTTTTTGTCTTTTTAAGGTCCTCCCACCCTGTCAATGGGCAAGCAGGAGGGTTTGCGTTGTAATTCTCTAAATTTACTAGCAGTATTGCAAAAGTTTTAGCAGGTACTGCTTTATACAATAAATGTAATGTATTTTGTAATGTTATTTGTAAAATTTATTAATTCAGTTAAGAATCTGACGAGATAAAAAATGTACACCGAATGTAAGGTAACTTGTAACATGCACCCACTAGCTGATGACTATCATCGTGGAGCAATTTCTAATAACTTGTAATACTGATTATAAAAAAGGGAGGATAATTTCAATAAATTTGAGAAGAAACTAAAATAATTAGAGGGGTTGGACAGGTGATGTGGAAAGGCTTTTTTCCCTCTTGCTATATAAGCTTGCTTTCTTGCATCATTTGCCACTACTAATTATTGCCAGACAGCATATTTAAAACATAAAACAAAGAACTTTACATTCAATGACAAAATCAGCATTAAATTGTCATTAATAAATTAGCATTACATTGACAAAAATTAAAATTCAATAAAGCTAAATAATGCATTGTAAAAGACAGATCAAACACCTCATTTGGGCATTTGAAACAAACACTGCACACAAGATGGACAAGTCTGACCACCAAATGGAGAAATAATCCTTTCAATGAACACACAATACAGTAGTGAACCTACACTGAAGCAGATGGTAAACAGTTGGTTCTGTGTGACTGTTAAAGAGCACTGCGGAGGGGGAGGGGCGCATGTTCAAAACTTGTATGCTTATAGTTTCACTTCTAACCACTCAAAGCGAATATTTTGAGCTTAGATGCGGTCTAGTGTTACAATAGTAGTAAACACAAACAAAGCACCAGCTCTGGGGTGGAAAAACAAATGGACCTATCGATCGGGCATTTTCATATCAATGGGAGTGGCATAATAAATGCAGTATTATCTGTTAAATTTCATGCAACGAAAGAAAGGCAGCATTTTGTTGTTCGCATCCGGTACAGCAAGTTTTTTAATACAAAGTGAATTAAATACAGTGAATACACATAGTGAAATATATGTGAATATGATACAAAGTGAAAATACATAGTGAATTTAATACAAAGTGAAAATACATAGTGAATTTAATACAAAGTGAATACAGGTGAAGTTTCTGAATCAGTGTGGGATCATATTGTAATTGCGCAAGGACTTAATAGTTTCCAATTCAAATTGTTGTTAGTGTCATATTAAGAAATTGCCGATTTCTTACAAATGAAGCCACTGAAGTATTAGAATATTTATGATATATTTTAAAAGTTTTTTTTTTAATTATTAAACTTGAAATTTAAATACGTATTATTCCTATGAATCATCTGTCACACACGCACCTGCTACAAACCAAAACATAGGAATAAACACAAAATCTGACACGACAAAACAAAAACGGAAAACATAACTGAAATGTTAAAGTACATTTTAAAAAAAAAAAGAAAGAAAAAAAAACATCACTTACCACAGGTGGTTCTATAAAAGTTGAAAAAACTAACCGACATGACCTATAAAACATTATATTCCAATCTGAAAATTGCTCTTTAAATTGCGCTTCCGGATCACTAACCATATCCATATTCTTTTCGCACTGAACAGCCTTAAGTTTAGACAACAAAACTTGTATCGCCAGCTAAACTTACCGCGCCATCTATAAGCAATGACTTGAAAAATTACAGTATAAAAAGAAAACCTTTTATTTTTTAAGGGGTTTGTAGATCTCAATAGTTTTGGGAGCCGCTGTATTATTGTAATCATTTTCAGAAAATAATTCAATATCAATAATATAACTTTTTTGACAAAAAACTACTTTAATTTTAGATATTTCATCAAAATAATGAGATCAAATAACGAGAATTATTCCAGTTTCCGATCTCATACAAGTGACAAATAGCGAAGCTACTATACCGTCACCAGTTGTGTTTCAACACAAGTTTCGGCTCTGGTTATTAATTTTTTTTTTAAATTCAATTTTGCAAAGGGAACATTCCCATTTATATAGAACAAAGTGGGAACAAAATACTGTCTTTATGAAAGGCTTGATTTAGCAAATTGTAAGGCTATCACCACGAGTTGTCCTTCAATTGGTAGTGTCAAAGTAATTTTTTTAGTATTATTAGTAATAGTAGCGGAAAATGATCCAAGGAAGCAAGCTTAGACGGCATCACCAAAAATAAAATAAAAAAAGACTGCCTACCTCATCTGTCCATTCCCTCTAATAATTTATCTAACGCTTCATTAAATGTAATAAAACTATTCAATCCAAAACCAAAGGCTATCTTGGGTATGGCGAGTGAGATCCCACTCACAGGAGCCGATTCATCTTCGGCTCCGAATTCAGTTAAACTTTTAGTACAACTGAATTTATAATTTGTTTTAAAAATATGACAACTGTTATTATCTAAATCAATTATTATAAAAGCCGCTTTTTTTATATAAAAGTACCATCTCGTGGACAATAATTTAATGATAATTATGTTTACAATTTAATTACAATTTGAATAATATTATAATTAATTCCAAAATATTAGTTATCATATACATGTAATTATAGTTTAATTACTTTTATGAAAACAACAAATAGACATTTCTGATATTTGGCCATAGTGTCAAATCCTAAATAAGTGTCACTCTAAATTATCAGATGGACGTTTTTCCAAAAATCAATGAGTGCCCATGGAAGTATTTATAGATACTTCCATGCGCAATGTCCTTCTCAACTGCTTCTGCAATTTTCCATCTTTCTTCCAACTCTTCCAAACCAGTCCGAACACCTGCAGCAACCAGTCAACATCCGTTTATTGTCCAAATTCAAACTGACAGGACCAACTTTTCTTCTTCCTCATCAGGGCTGGATTTACACATAAGCTAAACAAGCTCCAGCTTAGGGCCTCACATTACAAGGGGCCTCGCTCTATCTTAAAAAATTCCTTTTTTGATATTGTCACAGGTGAACTGTAAGAGAGCGAAGTGCCTCATACATGTTATAGCTTAGGGCCACAACAAGTTTAAATCCAGCCCTGTTCCTCATTTATCCCTTTAACTTCAGTTTTCTGGAACAATCTTCCTTCACATGTATCTTCTGAAAAGTAAAATCTACAGAAATTCAAGTCTAATGTCAACAAGTACCTTCTTCTATCTTCCAAACCTTCAATTCACGCACGTTACTGAATGCTAAAAGTTATAATACCTTTCGTGTTTAGAGTTTTCATAAAAATTTTTAATATTGTCACAGGTGAACTGTAAGAGAGCGAAGTGCCTCATACATGTTATAGCTTAGGGTCACAACAAGTTTAAATCCAGCCCTGTTCCTCATTTATCCCTTTAACTTCCGTTTTCTGGAACAATATTCCTTCACATGTATCTCCTGAAAAGTAAAATCTACAGAAATTCAAGTTTAATGTCAACAAGTACCTTCTTCTATCTTCCAAACCTTCAATTCACGCACGTTACTGAGTGCTAAAAGTTATAATGCCTTTCGTGTTTAGGGTTTTCATAAAAATTTTTAATATTGTCACAGGTGAACTGTAAGAGAGCGAAGTGCCTCATACATGTTATAGCTTAGGGCCACGACAAGTTTAAATCCAGCCCTGTTCCTCATTTATCCCTTTAGCTTCCGTTTTCTGGAACAATCTTCCTTCACATGTATCTCCTGAAAAGTAAAATCTACAGAAATTCAAGTCTAATGTCAACAAGTACCTTCTTCTATCTTCCAAACATTCAATTCACGCACGTTACTGAGTGCTGAAAGTTATAATACCTTTCGTGTTTAGGGTTTTCATAAAAACTAAAATCATTCACTCTCTGGATAAAAACAAATTTTCACGTATTTATCCTGCAACCATCCTTTTTCGTTAGAACGTGATTTCTTCGCAATATTTAAATCAAGTAAAAGCTGGCCTAATTTCGTGTTTATCATCACATAACAAAAAGAAGAAAAGGTATTATTTTTAAATATTATATAAATAATACCTTTAAATAAAAACACAAGTCTAGAAAGTGGAGCTAGCTTTGCTAGGCCTCAACTTCAGCCGATATAAACAGAGCTCCGAAGAGTCGCCCAGCTCATACGTTAGTAATTTTGCTATATTTAACCAATGGGGGTTAAAGATAGCAAAAATTTTCTACTATGAAAATGGAATACGATTTTTTAATATTTAATTATTTATAATATCGGTTATACATCAAAACAAATACAAATAGTGGGCTCGCGAGAGCCCCTTGTTATTTATTTATTTATTTTATTTATTATTATTATTATTTTTTTTTTTTTTGGTAATTTGCGAGACCATTGTTGAGACGATCATTTATTTTACAAATGAAATCCTGGATGCAATTATTGAGTATCCAGAGCCGAAACTACGGTGGGGCGAGTTGGGCCCGTTCCCAGCATTTTAATAGGCAATCGATCTGTTATGTATTTTAAAATTGCTTCATTTTTGATTTAATTACAGTCGGACCTCTGTTTAACCAACTTCTTTATACCGAATTTTTTTATATTACTCTTGGTAATTACATTTAAAACACAGTAATTTCCGATGAACGAAAATAATTTCCATGTAACGAATGGATTAGGAGAGACAACTTTGTATGCATTGTTCTTACCTCTGGCCTTTATGTAATTAGAAAGCGCGAATGAAGGGTGAAAGGGATTACCGTTTCACAATGTTAGTGGTGTCTGTTAGGGCCGGCTTTAGGGTAAGGCGAATAGGCACTGGCCAGGGGGCGCCAAGGTTTAGGTGCGCCAACTCCCCTAAACCTTGGTGCAAATTGGTCAAATTAATCAATCAATGTGGCCCAGGGGCGCCATAAAACCTTGAGCTAGCCCTGGTGTCTGTAAAACCTATGCAGTCACATACCGAGAAGTCGCGCTAGTCAATATGCTTTCCATAGACAGTCAGAGGAGTAAGAAGATTCCCGACATGGATAATGGCTGTGTTGTGGTTCCCGTTTACTCCAACAAATGGGCGTATGTTTTTGGGAGAAGTGAGTGATCCAAGTCTTCCAGTAAATTTCTCCTGTCTATGGTCACAGTAGCTGAATATCCGTGTGATTCAGACATTTTGCACAATATTCGAAGAACTGGTGACAGTAGCAACGTAGGTGGCGGGGTTAATTGAGGCAACTAAGATATTATATAAACTTTACGAAGATGAAATGTTTGCAGATTTTGAAATTTCGTCTAGGCTTTCATTAAAAAAAAAAAAAAACTGTATGCATTATATCACCAAAAAACCATTGCGAATTAAAGATGGTTGATGTGGAAACTACAAAGATCGGTCGTGTGTTCTGGCTACGAGGAGCAGCTTGTAGCTTGCGGATGGTAATTGCGCGTTAAGGGAATTATCCCTCATTGTGCAAAAAATTTTGAATCAGAAGTTAAATATTCCAGATTGTTAAATCGACTTTTAAATCTGGAATTTCTTAACCATTTAGCACTAATCATCGACATCCTGCAGGAGCTCTCTTACCTTTCAGAAGCTTTACAGATTCACTATGGTAAAAGCAGATAAAGTAATTATTCGAACTATCAATGCTATTGCTAATTTGAAAAATTCTGAAGGAAATTATGAAGCTAAAATTGAGAGCATGTTGAAGCGGAAAGAATTTGAAGGAATCAAAATCGAAACTAAGAACAGTAAAATTATCTCGTGACAAGTTATTAAATGCATTGTTTTATCCTTAAAGGATAAATGATTAATGCAACAGAGTGATTTTGCTACCGGAAATCGTGGAATATGAAAGAACTTTCGTCTCGGTAGCAAGACGGTTTTAAACCGAATAAGAAATTTGTTTCTTATTCGGTTTAAAACCGTCGGTTTATGAAATAAAAATTAATGATTTTAGAGATTTTATCGAAGACAGTTTATCTTTAAAATCGAGTGAAATTCCCTTTTCAATTAAAGAAAGCCAGAAATATCTTTGAAACCATTGCGATTATCAGTGCTGAAGCTGAGCGAGCTTTCAGCATAATGAATAATATTGTGTGAATGAATGAATAATGTTGACAATTAAACACGTTGCAGATTATGATGAGCATAGATCTAAATGGAAAACCATTGCTTCAATTTGATCCGGATCATCATGTCAAATCATTCCTCCGTAATAAAGCTCCGCTATTGAGCAAAGAAGAAGATCGAAAACAAATATTAATAAAGAAGCAAATTGCATATGGCAATTTTAAGAATAAAATTTTCTTGAATATTTGTGCAATAATTTTTTTCATGTAATCTGTGATTTTTGTGTACCTTTTCTAAAACAGTTTGTTTTTTTATGTAATATTTGTTTTTATATTCTAGAATGTTGTGATAATTTGTTATTTGTAATATGGGAAATACTGTATTTTTATGTTATTTTTTATTCGCAATATTAAAATTGTATCCATTATATTTCTCTAATTGTAAAAAAATAAAAAAGTCGCGCGTCTGCCGAGCACGCGCGGTAGACGTATTATGTGAAACATCCTTCGCGTTTCTTTTAGATATTTTGATTTGTATATATTGATTACGAAATAAAAGAGCTTTTGTATTATAAATATTTTATTGATCATTCACAAATTTTCATAATTTCACGAAACAATATACAATGGATTTATGATAACTGAAGTAAGAGATATACTCCGCCATGGACGGTCCCAAGCCCGGCTGCGAAAGGAGGAGGGTGGTCATCCTGCCGAAATGACCAGAACCGGGAAACCGGGGAAACTAGGCAAGAACCGCATGAAATTCGGAACAAGCTCTTACAACAATGTTACCGCATCCGGGGTAGCCGATGCGCCAGCACTGGGGACCCAGGGTACTGGTGTGAAGTGGACCACTGGCCACAGAACAAGCTGTTATAACAATGTTACCGCATCCGGGGTAGCCGATGCGCCAGCACTGGGGACCCAGGGTGCTGGTGTGAAGTGGATCACTGGCCACAGCAATAAGCTTACTACGCCGAAAAGGACAATTAACATTGGCGAATGGAATGTTCGAACGGGGCACCACGTTGGACAAAAGGAAATCATTGCCCAAGAACTACTTAGGTGCAAGATATCAATCGCAGCATTATCGGAATTAAGGCTCACCGGGTCTGGAACGATGATCATCCAACCACCAGCACCTAACGAAGCGGTTATGCTATTCTACTCTGGTGGTGAGAAACCAGAAGCAGGAGTGGGCTTTATGGTCGATGCTCAGGCCACCAGTAGTGTGATCGCTTTCCAACCAATATCGGACCGCCTGGCAGTCCTTACTGTCAAGGGCACCATCAAGACCCATATTATCTCCGCCTATGCGCCAACTGAGACTAGCCTGGACCCGACCAAGAATGACTTCTACAACCAGCTCCAACATACGCTGGATTCAATTCCGCAGACAGAAGTGATCATCCTCGCAGGGGACTTTAATGCCCATATTGGCGTGGACAGATCTGGTTGGGAAACAACAATGGGCAAGTTTGGCCATGGGAAGATCAATGACAACGGACTACGTTTGTTGTCCTTTGCCGCATCTAACAACCTGATCATTGGAAACAGCCATTTCCAGCACCCTCAAAAACATCAACTTACATGGCGAAATCCATCTGGCAAGGACTCAGCAATCCTGGACTACAATTTGATCAATGCCAGATTTCGCTCATCACTCATGGATGTTCGTGCCATGAGGGGACCTGATTGCGGATCTGATCATTACCTCATCCGGGCTAAGGTGCAGCTCAAATTACGGCATGCAAAAAGATCATCTCAGTCAGCCAAGCTGGACTGGAGGCAGCTAATGAATGCTGCCAACAAACAGGCATATCAGATCGCCCTATCCAACCGCTTCGAGATGCTGGCCGTGCCCGAGGATATAAATGAAGAAGAAAAGCAGATCTCTGATGCCATCCTGGAATGTGCCAAGCCCCTATGTCCACCTGCCCGACGTCGAACGCAACCATGGATATCAGATGAGTGCCTCGACCTCGTGGACAAACGGAAACAGGCAAAGTTGGTCGACTTTGAACGGTACCGGCAGCTAAACCGAGAAGTCCGACAAAGAATGACAGCAGAAAGAGAAGCATACTGGAACCAAGTGGCAGACGATCTTGAAGTGGCGGCATCCAAAAACGAGTACCGCACTCTCTACCGCACCCTCAGATGTCTGAGTGGAAAGACTAAATTGACTAGTGACAACATCAAGAATGCTTATGGGACCTTCGTGCGATCACCATCCGAACGCCTGCAACGGTGGAGTGAATTCTTCAAAGCTCTGTATAATCACGACCCACCTCAGGGACCGCCAGCAACAGCACTCTCGATCGACCCCCCTGAGGTCTCCATGGTCGATGTTGAGCCTACAGTAGAAGAAGTGAAAGCAGCCATACAATCCCTGAAGAATGGCAAGGCACCAGGAGTGGACCAAGTCACCACAGAAGCGATCAAAGCCGGGGGAGATGTACTGCTTCGCCGACTACACTCACTCCTCAAAACCATCTGGTGCACTGAACAAATTCCGTTAACATGGAGGAAAGCCATTATCGTACCAATCCACAAGAAAGATGATAACCGGGACTGCAAGAACTACCGTGGCATCAGCCTCCTTTCCATCATTGGAAAGGTCTTTATGAAGATTATCCAGTCAAGACTGCAAAAACATCGCGAGCAAACCAGTCGAGAAGAACAGGCAGGATTTAGACCCGGGCGAGGATGCTGTGATCAAATCTTTGCCATTCGTCAGCTGATGGAGGAGAGGATCCGGTGTGGACAGCGAACCGTCATTGTTTTCATTGACTTTAAGTCTGCTTTCGACTGTGTCCACCGGCCTGCCTTATGGAAACTACTAGAGGTTGAACATGTACCTCGAAAAGTCATCACACTCCTCCAAACTGCATACAACGGTTTAACCAGCCAGGTGCGCATCCAGAACGATTTATCTGAGGAATTTACCATCCAAACTGGAGTCCGCCAAGGGGATGTAGCCTCCCCGTTGCTTTTCAACATCGTGGTCGACGCCATTATGAGGCAAGCATTCAGAAACAGACAGGGCATACAATATGACAAGGATCACTATGTGACTGACCTGATGTTTGCTGATGATAGTGCTATCCTTGCCGGTAACGACGCTGAAGCCACGGAAATCCTCTACGACATTGCCCGCATTGCCCGGCCATACGGTTTGAAGATCAATGCTGGTAAGACAAAGGCCCTGACAACAGATGGGTCGCAAGCCACCATCTATCTCGAAGGCGTCCAGATCGAGCAAGTGCAGGACTTTAAATACCTTGGGTCGCTGGTCCAGGAGAAGAAAGTTGCATCCACCATGGAAATTCACAGCACAATTGGACAGGCGGCCACTGCGTTCGCCTCGCTCAAATGGTGTCTGTGGAAGAGGACCAACATTTCCACAAAGACTAAAATCCGACTCTTCCGGACTTTGATCCTGCCCATTCTTCTTTACGGATCGGAAACATGGATTTGTCTCAAGTTAGATTTGAACAAACTTGAGGTATTCCAAATGCGATGCCTGCGGCAGATCTTGGGCATCTCTCTTCGCGACCGCATCACTAATGATACCATCCGCGCCAGATGCCAACAGCAACCAACCATTGCCGACCAAATCCAGAAGCGAAGGCTCAGATGATTTGGCCACGTATGTAGAATGGGCACGAACAGAATACCATCCACACTCCTTTGGAGACAACGACCCACCCAATGGAGCATCCAACGGACCGCGCCTAGGAAAACGTGGGCCAAGCAAGTGGAAGATGACTTGAAGAGCCGACGTCTCGACCTTAACCAGGCCAGGACTGAAGCCATGGATCGTAAGGTATGGAAGAACATCACAGAGCAAGTCCGAAACCCTGCGGCACCTACAGCAGCATACTGGTTGCGTGGCCAACCGCCTTCCCCAGCTGCCAGCTAAGGACCAAAGAAGAAAGAAGAAGAAGAGATATACTTGCTACAGCAACGTATCTAAATGTCTCTGCACCTAACAACGTATCTAAATGTTGGGGCACCTAACAATGTAACGTTAGGAGCCCCAAACAGCTGCGTATGCGAAAATGCGAGACGAAATAAGAAATTGTGGACAAATCTTTGTATTGTTGCAGTCATATGACAAATACTTACAATCATACTTACTGCAGTAGTAACTGCAGGAAGTATGATTGTGACGTCATGCTATTCAAAAATTCCAAGAATTTAGAACTCGAGATATCGTACTGGTCACGAAAAATGTGTCACTCGCTGTAATCATACTACAAGTGAGTGCTCCACACAGACTAGTGGTCTGAGCGTGGGAAGCGCCTCTGGCAGACGCCGCGGCTGACGTCACTTCCGTGACCGACTCAGTAGTTACCCCCACCCCCAAAGGATGTTCCACATCAAAAATCGCCAAAAGTGCGAGCCCATTGTTAAAATATTCACAGCTCACCACTGGTAATAAACATAAGTCAGTAATAAATGGAAAGAGATATTTACTTTTATTATTTTGGTGTTACTATGGCAATGCCAAGGATTAAGATTCTGCATCCACTGCATATCAATAATCAGGTGTCCCCCCCCCCACAGAAGGCCGCATACAGTAGTGAACTGATATAGGATTATTTTATATTAAGATACGATATTTATTTTCGTTGTGGTTGTCAACGCTAAATGAAGATAAAAGCTGTGGTCTGTGCTGTGGTAGCGCTGCTCGATCAGTCAATATATGTTCAGTTAAGGTGCAGTGCAAGTGACAGATATTCATATTCAACTGCCTCTACAAGACATTTGTATTTTAATCATTCTTCATCAAAACGTACGGTCATTTTATCATTTGTTCGCGAAAAGCCAAATCATACGAGGACTGTGAGAAAGTAATGCCTCCTCATTTTTTTCATTTCAAATGTGACTCTGTAGAAGTGAGTGTTCACTAGAGGTCTCTAGTTTCACCATACCGTGTGGCGCTGTGATCGGTCACAAGAGTGAAGCATGGTGTCTCGACTATTCGAGTTGTTTGTCCAACTGTCTAATAAAGTTTCATGATTTTAGGACCTCCATAATTTTTTTACACTATAAGTGCAGCAGGGATAGTTCAAAATGGTGGATGTTAAAGAGAGCTCCCAGAGGAGCTCTCTTTATTATTATTATTATTATTATTATTGATAAATAAATTGTATTGTATTATTATTATTATTATTATTATTATTATTATTATTGCTCTTATATTATTTCTCCCTGTTTGGGGGATTCCACATTCTGACATTCTGGACCAAGTATACAAGTTGGTTGTTATGTCTGGTGTTACTGTTGGTCGTGGAACTCTGACTCTTCTACAGGTGTTCAGGATTGCGACTTTCTGTAGTTCCTTGTAGGTGTTCTCTGGGGGACCTATTGCTGCTAGGCTGACATGTAGAGTCTTTGGCACCATACCAATGACTGACACGATGATCGAGATGGTCGTTACTTCTTGCATATGCCACATCTCCTTGATTTTATGTCTCAGGTTCGTGTATTTCCAAATTTTTTCCTCGTGGGTTTTCTGGACATTGCTAGTGTTGGGCACCGCTATGTCAATCAGATAGGTAGCCTTTTCCATCTTGTCCACAAGGGTTATGTCCGGTCTATTGTGCGAGATGGTCTTATCTGTTATTATGGCGCGGTCCAAGTACAGCTTGTGGGTTGCGGTCTCTAGTACTGCCTGGGGGTTCGTCTTGTAGTATGGTACACTTTCTTTGGTCAACTGATATTTCCTCGCTAGCTTCTGATGTATTGTCCTGGCTACGTGGTTGTGTCTACGAGCGTACTCAGTCCAGGTGATCACCTTTCAACCCTCTATGATGTATTGGATCGTTTCTGAGGCGAGGTGGCATCGTCGACATGTGTCATCTGACATTCCGGGCTCTTTAGCGATGTATTTTCTATAGTTTCTGATGTTGATTACCTGGTCTTAGATGGCCAGCATGAACCCTTCAGTCTCAGGGAAGGGTTCAGTTCTTTCCCCCACTCTTTTCCTTTTGTATATTAATGACCTTCTTCCACTGACTGGAAATCCTATCCATAGTTTTGCCAATGATAGCACATTGCATTCCACTTTCCATTTTGAGAAACCTTTCCCAGCTTCAACTTCTCGAACATCCGCTACCAATTCCTTAAATGCTGATCTCCAGGTATTTCTCCAGTGGGGCAAAGACAACTTAGTTGATTTCAATCCTAAAACTCAGTCTTGTCTTATATCTCCAAAAAGGATTCTTCTGCTCCTATGCTTATCTTTGGTGACACTCCGATTTCTAGGCAAAATGATATATCTGTTTTGGGGATTATCCCGACTTCGTATCTCTCTTGGCACAAGCACATTACTACAAATATTGCTTTCTCTGCATCTAAAAAAACTTGGTTTTCTCTTTCGCTCTCGGCATTACTTTTCTTCCAAACAGCTGTTGACTCTATACAAATCACAAATCTGCTCTGCTATGGAATATTGTTCCTACATCTGGGGTGGTGCCTCGAAAACCTCTCAGGCTTCTAGATTCCATTCAGAAGAGGGCAGTTAGGTTAATTAATGACTCCTCTCTAACAGAGTCTCTCCACTCACCGTCTCATAGACGTACTGTTTCTGTTGCATGCCTTTTCTGCAGCTACTTCCATGGGCACTGTTCTTCTGAATTGGCTTCTATAATTCCCGCTCTCTCTTTCAGAACAGTCCGAACGCATGCTATGCCATGTTATGTTATGTGGTTTTTAGGAGCATTAGCAACTGAGGCCATATTGCTCCGGAAATATGCGGTGGCCATTCCCTGACCTTTCCGCATCCTCCGTATTTGGTGGTGACGGGCTCGAACCCCGGTCTAATCAAGAAGAGCGTGTGCTATGCACTGCAGCTCCTTCCCACCTGGCTATGGAGGCGCTCCGAACACATGCCGCCACCAGCCAACATCCATTTACTGTCCAACTTCAAACTCACTTTTCATCTTTTCATCTTCCTCATTTATTAATTCAACTTCCATTTTCTGGAACAACCTTGCTTCATATGTCTTTCCTGAAAATTAGTTTACAGAAGTTCAGGTCTAATGTCAACAATTATATTCTCAACCTCCGATCCAAGCATAGTACTAAGTACTATACGTTCTAATACCTCTCGTGTTTGCGGTTTTCAAAAAAAAAAAAAAAGTAATAATACAGAGGTTGGGGGGGGGGTTGGCTCCCATAAAGTTTAAAAACTTTGTGACACTTTTTTTGGCTTATTATTATTATTCTTTTGAATTTGCATGATTTTTTTTCAATCATTATATTCAGGTAGAGGACAAAACAGTTAAACAGTTTTGTACCATGCTAAGATACTAATAATACAAGAATTCTTTACACTCTAATGAATTATTGACAACACCATGCAACTCAAAAATCAATTTATGCCTTTGCAAACTACTTTAAACTGTCACTACCATTTTTCAAAAATTTATTTCATGTAGTGTCAGTAAATGCTGTGCACAAAATATGGCAGAATAAGTTTGTTATGAATTTTATATTTATGCTTTAATTTAAAGATAAATTCCTAAGACTACTCTGATAAAATCAGAAATCACTGCATTTTTACTAGAATTAAACCTAAAAGTATTATTTAAACTGTTATTAGCCAAGTCATTAAATTGACTTGATAATTTCTATTCTTATTATTCAGGCATGGGTGGCACATTACTGGGAAGAAAGTGGCATGCCTCGAGCAAAAATTATGATTGGAATTCCAATGCATGCACGCAGCTACAAGTTATCACATATATATATGTATGGATTAGATTCTCCAGCAAAAGGTCCTGGACTTGGTAAAGGAAGGCTGCCTTATTCCAAGGTATGCAAATGAGATAGCATGTTAGCTTTCCCCCCCTCCCCGGAACATTTTCACTTTTATTAGCATATAGTTTTAACTCCTTTAAACTAAGTAAACCTTACATTTTAACAGGCTATTTTAAAGGCTATATAAAAGATTACACAAACAACTCAAATTTCATAAATTTTGTGAATAAGCATATATATCAGATAATGTAATAAACTCATCATACATAATTATGTTTTTCATGTTTTGTTTTATAATGCAATTGGGAAGTGTTGGTGATACCCATTTTAGATTAAAGTTGCCAAATTGATTAACTGTCCCTGGAATGTCACTGATCTTTGGAACATGTTCCTAGAAACGTGACTCACAAGAGATGCAGATAATCATGTACTTTAGGCTACTCTATTTCCAGATCAGTATTCTACCCATTAAATCCCAAGTTCTCTCAAAATGGTCAATGATGACTTATTCACTTACCACTACCATGGATGTTAGTGGCATAACTAGGGAACAGCAAATGTGGCTTCATCAAAAAATTCAGAATTTGATTTATTTTAAAAATATGACTTCAACTTTTATTAATCCAAATTAATTATAAAATCTACAGGCTTTTGGTTAACAATATAAATTTTATTTTATAATTTCATTTATATATATGAATGTCCTAGCTAAAACTTTAGTTTTTTGTGACAGTAATAATAAAATTCTAATTCGGCCAATGTTGCATATATTTTACAGTTAATGAAGTTTTGAGTTCCTAATTTGTTTACCCTTTTATAATTTTGTAAAACAAGTGGAGTCTTGTAAAGTATATGCAGCATTGGCTGAACTAGGATTTTATTAATTTCATTTAATAATAATTATTATTGTTATTTAATTGTATTCTTGGAGATGCATGGCCTATCTTTATTTACAAATATTTTATGATGAACCCATTTAGTGGCAAACTTATTTTAGATACTTTATAATGCTGCTGTACATGAATATTTTTAATGAAATTTTCTTGATCGTAAGTACTGTAACACTGATATATTTTATTTATAATAAAGAAAAAGCACCATGACAGTCTTAAGATGCTATACAGGCGGGCCTCGATTAATGCGATTAATTCGTCCTGCGAGCGCATCGCGCAAAATGGAAATGCATTAATCGAATACCATAACCAATAGGAAAAATTATAATTGGTCCTTGACCTTCAGGAATGTCCATAAAGATTTTTAAAAATACCTTTTAAATAACTTTTTAACTGTATATAATGTAAAAGATAATGAAAATAATTGTGGAATTAAATGTTTATTGCATAAAACAGCGGTTCTTAAACTGTGGGCTGCGGAATATTTTAAATTTTCGAGGGAAACACAGTGATACTCGACATCTGTCGGACACCGCCCGAACTACTAGCTCGAGGTAGTTCACAGTTTCAGCATTTCTTATTAAGTTGTTTGGACCTAATTACTAAACAAAACTGTTAGATATTTCTTTTGGTCTGGGTGCGCCTTGAAAAAATTACTGAGACATTAAGGGCGCCGTGAACCGAGAAACTTTGGGAACATATGACATAAAATACACAATGAAGAAATTACTGTTGCAGAAATATTTGAACAGTGTTGACTCTCTTTTCATCAATCAGTTTCCGATAGCCGACAACAATCTTCTCTGGGCCCTGGCGAAATAAATATCGCAGAGAACATCAAACCTTTTGTTTGAGGTTCTATGCGATACGAAAGATTTCATCTAATTCTTTTACCGTTATCTCCTTCGCGGTAACATTTTCATCTGGCTCATTTAAAAATTTGAATTTGAAAAATTTGAATTTTTAAATGCAAGTCTGCATTGACTTTATTAGCAGGTGACAAACACGTCTTCTTCCGATGGTTGATGGAACACACCTAGGCGGGCAGCAGGCAAACGTTTGTTTATTGACCGTACGACTCGCGGTAAGCTTAACGCGCGATTCAAATCTTTTTAAACTATCACAAAAAAAAAAAAAAAAAAATATTGCGTTAACTGGAAATTTGCATCGTGTAAAGTGAAAAGTGGTATCATTTTTCAAAGAACTGAAGGGGGAAAGAACTGGTGAGCTATGCATTGGAAGCAATGTTATCGATGTGATCTTGATGGAGGTCATTGTAGTCTGCCATGGACTGTCTGCTATGGACATGTCTGCCATGGACAGTCTGCCATGGACTGTCTTCTCTGCTCATCTTTCTAGCTTCGTTTCTTGTGCAGTCTAGGCAGGAGGGGTCTTCTGGGTTAGGTTGAGTAGGGTATACCATTTATCTATTTTCCTTATGGCCTGATGGAGTGTGCTGCGTTGTTCTCGAGATAATTCTTCAGGTTACTATCGCTATTTTATGTTGCTCTATCCGGTCTCTCAGGCCCCTTCCTCCCTCTTTCCGAGCTATTGTTAGTCTCTCCAATGCTGACTTTCGGTGGTGTTGGTAGCTCTTGGTCATCATTGTCCTTGTCTTTCGCATGATATCCTTTAGCTCGGTGTTAGTCCAATCTATGACTCCAAAGGAGTACGTTAGTACTGGAGCTGCATAGGTTTTTATGGTTTTAACTGTGTTCCCTCTGTTCAATTTTGCTTTCAGCAGGTGTCTCAGTCTCCGGTGATGTTTTTCGGTCAGGCACCTCTTGATTTCCTTGTGCTCTAACTGCTGAGTGTGCACTAACCCTAAGTATTTGTAGGTTTCTCCTTCTGTAATAGCTTCGATCTGTTTACCAGTCAGCTGCTGGCAGTTTCGGCCGACCAATTTACCCTGGTACAGTGTGTGGGTCTTGCATTTGTCTAGACCAAATTCCATCCTGATATCCTTGCTGAATTCTTCGTTGATCTGCAGTAGTTGCTGAAGTTTCTTCTTGATTGCCTTGTAGAGCTTGATGTCATCCATGTACATCAGGTGGGTAAGGCTGTATAGGTTCTTTCTTTGAGGTTAAAACCATACTTGTTCCCGTTAAGCATGGTGGATAGCGGGTTGCGTGCTAGACAGAACCACATTGGGCTCAGAGCATCTCTCTGAACGATTCCTCTTCTGATGGGGATTAGTCTGGTTGTGATGTTCTCAACCTTAACGGTGGTACTCCATTTCACCATTGTTGCTCCTAGGAAGTTTGTCCCTATTGGATTGACCTTGTAGATCTTCAGGGCCTCTGGTGATATTTTTGGGTCAGGCACTTCTTGATTTCCTTGCGCTCTAACTGCAGAGCGTGCATCAACCCTAGGTATTTGTAGGTCTCTTATTCTGTAATTCTCCTTCTGCATATTAGCCAGCTATGAGGTACGGAGTCGAAGGCTTTGTGGTAATCGATGTAGGCCATACACAGGTTGCGGTGCTTCTTGTAGGCTTGCTCCATAACTGCGGCATCTATGGTTCATTGCTCCTTGCATCCTTTGCTCCTTTGGCTCCTTTCTGCTGTTTGGCAATTATGTTCTGACTCTCTAAGTGGTCTAATATTTTCTAGGTTATTCAGCTGGTCGCGATCTTGTAGACAGTTGGGAGGCAGGTGATTGGCCTATATTTCGCCAGGTTTCTTGTATCTTCGTCTTTAGGCTTCAGTTAAGTGACTCCTTCAGTTAGAAACTTCGAGATTGTCTGAGTGCCTTATCATTCGAGTGAACTGCTCTGCTAGGTGCTTGTATGTGCAAGTGAGCTTCTTATACCAGTAGTTGTGAATGTTATCAATTCCTGGGGTTCGCCAGTTGTGGGTGTGTTCCTGATCGATTGTCTTATTTGTTCATCTCTTGTACGTCCTTGGTTTTCTTCCGTTTTACTTCTATCCAGGGGCTGTTATGCCTTACTTCATTGCTCCAGATATTTCCCCAGAGCTCCTCGATCATCTTCTTCTTCTCGAGTGGTCCGTTTCTTGCTTTTTCTTCTTTTCCCAGATTCCTGTAAAAGGCTCTTTGGTCGTTATAGAATATTCGGTTGTTTATTTTCCTCTGGGAGCACTCTTTATATCGACGTAGTCTCTTGCTGAGTACCAGGAGGTTCTGCTTCAGTGTGCCCAAGTATTCTCATATTGTCTGAGTTCTGGTCTCATGTTTGCTGTGGATGATGTCTTTTTTTCATTCCGTAGCTGGGTTAGTCGTAGATAGCAAGGTAGTGAGTCAGGCGTAGATAGCAAGGTTTTCCCCCAGAACCTGGGGTTTTCAGTCCAGCAAAACAGGTAAATCGACCAGAGAACACATGCAATTTATAGACATAATACGTGTACGGACATATGTAAGAAATTATGGGTGGCCCTAATATAATAATCTGAATTTGTGGAGGATGTCTCTCTTGAGGATGCTCTTCACTTTTCCAATTAATTTCTTACATGATTACCCTGTTGGTACTGGATCAATTGGCCTATCGTGACTCTTAATTCTTCTATCTTCTGCTGAGGTCTTCTTTCCCAAGTTGGCTAATTCTTCTGTTTTCGGTCTTCTGCTGTTGGTCTCTTGTTTCTTTTCGATTAATCCTAGTGGCTGCTATGGCAGCACATTATACGTGTGGATAGCCTCCAGCATTCCACCATTGTTGTCAAGGTAATGTGGTATTATTTGCCGATTGAGGTGGTCTGTTACTCTCCACAGGATGTTATTTGGCCTCTGTTTATCACGTGTGATCCATTCCTTCGAATTCTGTTAGGGCCTTCTTCCACTCGTCTTCTTTTCTCGATATCATGACTTCGTCTGTTTCCACATCAGCTACTCTGTGTTGTATTTTTTCTTGCTGTTCCTCCTCTGGTTCCGTGGTATGCCGTTCCTCCTCTGGTTCCATATTGACCATATTCTTTGTTCTTTTTTATAGTTGATCGCTCACATCCTGCTTGATTTTTTTCAAGTTGGCAGGAGCTATTAGGTTATTCATGAGGATGTTCCTTCTCTAATCCGCTAATCGCTGACCTGCATATCTCGGAATCGTTCCAACCACTTGGTATGTAGAATTGGCACTGTACATTGTCATATTGGTCTCTAGCCTGGATATTTCGCAGGATATTTAGATAGCCAACCACGCGCTGCCTTTAGCCAGCGGGTGGTTGGTTGGTGGAACAGACTTCCATCCCTTGTAGTGGAGGTTGATAGCCTAAATAAGTTTAAGGCTCAGCTGGACAGGTATTTTGAACGAACAGAGGGGTGAAGTGGAAGTGGGTTTTTTTTTTTTTTTTTTTTTTGGCTGATGCTGCATAAGCTTGCTTTCTTGCATCAAATGCCTTTACTAATGCTAATGCTATTTCCTAGTATGCTCGCATGATGTACGTATTCATTTAGATGCTCCACTTCATGCATTGGCATCTTCTTCTTTCCTTGGTGGTCACTAGTGCAGCTGCGCAGGAAGCACTTCCAGTTGGTGGGAGTGGATGGTATTGCCCTCCTCTTATGGTACAGGCGTAGATAGCAAGGTTCCCACCCATAAACTGGGGTTTTTCGTCCAGCAAACAGACAAATTAACCATAGAACACACGGAATTAACAGACATAAGACACAACACGGCAAATGAATTTAATTATTCGGGGTGGCCTAAATATAATTTATGTTTGGTTTTTTTTTTTTTTTTTCTCTTATGGCAGCCATACGGGGGATAGAGCCACTTGCTACACTGTCTTGCTCGGCAGACTGCCTCCAGCTTTTCGAGCCGACCCCTCTGCCTAAGGCCTGAACGCGATTGACCTTATTGTGTGCCACACTCAATACAGTATGATTAATATTTCTCTGCGACATCATCCATCTATGGAGGTGGACTTGTTTAGCTTCGGTTTACGACGAGTGGCTTTTTAGTTCTCGCGAGTGAGACCAGATGGCGCCACTATCTGCTTCAACCGTCGCTCAGACCTTGGGGAAGGTAAGTCCAATGGAGCAACTTTCGCGATGTGTTTTTTATTTATTATTATTATTATCATCGGTCACCCAGCATAACAGAACCGTTTTCGCTTCCGCCAAATCGGGATTCCAGCCCGGGTCCATCAGGCTGGTAGCCCAATGTCTTAACCAATGGGCCATCATGCCCTTTTCATTATTATAATTCTTATTATTGCTTTTTATATTATTTCTCCCTGACTGGGGCTCCGCCTCATGACGGGCATTGCTACCAAGTACACAGGGTGGTCGTTGTTATGTCCGATGTTACTGTTGGCCAAGGAACTCTCTGACTGCTGCTAAGCTGTTACGAAGGGTCTTTGGCACCATACTTATGGTTGACACGATTATCGGGACAATCATAACTTGTTGCATAGGCCTCATCTCTTTGATCGCCTGTCTTAGGTTCGTGTATTTCCTGATTTTTTTCCCCATGCGTTTTCTGCAGGTTGCCAGTGTTGGGTACCACTATTTCAATCATATAAGTAGCCTTTTCCTTCTTGTTCACAAGTGTTGTGTCCGGTCTGTTGTGCAGAATTGTCTTATTTGTTATTATGGTGCGGTCTCAGTACAGCTTGTTGGTTGGGGTTTCTAGTACTGCGTGGTGTTTGTACTTGTAGTATGGTACACCTTATTGAATCAACTGGTATTTCCTTGCCAGAATATACATCATTAGCCTGGCTACCTGGGCGTGTCTATGAGTGTACTCAGTCTGGGTGATCACCTTGCATCCCGCTGTGTTGTGTTCGATCGTTTTATTATTAATATTATTAGTGAGTTTTTTTTTTTTTTTTTGCGGATTCTAGGGTTCCCCCCCCCATTCACCGCTTTTGAGTTAAGTGCTACAGTCGGCCATTTGTGGTAGTGTTGGAATATTACCATTAGCATTCGTAGAGGCATATGATGCAAGATAGCAAGTTTATGCAGCATTAGCCAAAAAAAAAAAAAAAAAAAAACGCTCCCATTTCACTCCTCCGTTCGTTCCAAATACCTGTCCAGCTCAGCCTCATATTTATTTAGACTATCAACTTCCACAACAAAGGATGGAAGTCTGTTCCACCAACCCATTGCCCGCTGGCTAAAGGCAAACTTCCGCACATCTATCGTACATCTGTCTTTCCTCAATTTGAATTTATGCCCTCTTGGGTGATTATTCTGAGCAAGAGGAAGAATCCAATCAGCATTGAGCATGCTAAAACCATTCCTGACTTTATACACCTTAATCAGATCAACTCCCAGGTGTCTAGTCTCCAGACACTGTAATTTACAAAACTTAAACGTTTCTTCGTAAGAGCAACCCTTTGTTCCATTCATTAATCTTGTTGCACTTCTCTGTACTCGTTCCAACAGCTCGACATCCTTCTTATTACAATGAGGCCTCCAGACTTGTATACAGTACTCAAGGTGTGGCCTGACCATTGCCTTATACAAGCGGATAATCACCTCCTTATCCCTGGTAGAAAAATTCCTGTATATCATTGACAAGACACCATGAGATACTCTTGCAGACCGTCTGCAGTCTACCACTTTTCGTTCTCTACCACTGACAGTGTAGTACCACAGAGTTGATATGTTGCTCTGGGGTTACTGCTTCCCATATTTTTTTGCATTTGTCAATGTTAAACTTCATTTGTCACTTCTCAGCCCATCTGCTCAACTTTTCTAGATCCTGTTGCAGCAGCTTACTGTAATTAATGTCCTTAACAACCCTGCAAACCTACATATCCTCTGCAAAATTGGACATTAAGCTTGATTTACCATTATCAATATCATTTATAAATACAGAAAACAACAATGGACCCAACGGTGAACCCTGAGGGACTCCTCTACTAACATTAATCCAAGATGAGCATTGTCCATTGATTACCGCTCTCTCTTTTCCCACTCTACTATCCCTTTATCCATAGCAGCATTTGAATCCAGTGCCACACTGCTCCAATTTGTGCAGCAGTCTTCCATGTGGAACAGTATCAGAAGTCTTTTAAGATCCAAATATATGATATCAAAGTTATTTCTTGCATCCAGTTGCTTTGTGACCACATCATAATATCCAATCAAATTGGCCAGGCAAGACTTTTTTCTTAAGAAAACCATGCTGTGTCCGAGCTGTAACTAAAATCTTGTCTAGATCATACTGCCGTGTTTCTTTAACCAGTACCTCGTTTAATTTTTCTGGAACAGAAGTTAAACTAACAGGTCTATAATTTCTTGTGTCACCGTTTGATCCTCCTTTGTGAACTGGGGTCACATTTTCACATCTCCAGTCCATGGGTACCTTCCCCGAGTCCAAAGAAGCTCTCATAAATTTTGGCTAAGGGTTTGCTTACTTCCTTTGCTGCCTCCTTTAATATAACTGGATAGATCCCATCCACCCCGAATGCCTTTTTAATATTTATCTTCAACAATTTCTCCTCCCCTTTACGCTCAGTTATTCAAAATCATCTAGCTCACTGTCAGAGTTTAACTCACCTCTGGCATTCCCCTCCCCTCCCTGAATAACTCCTCACGTGTGAATGCAGATGCAAAATACTCATTTAGTTTGTTAACCACCTTAGCAGGATCATCAACAGTTGAATCATCAATATCCAGTGGACCAATCTGATTCATCTCTTTCCTTCTAAAGTTTACGCAGGTAAAGAACTATTTACTGTTTTTCTTTGCATTCTTTGCCTACGATTTCTGATAATCTGCCTTTGTTTGCCTAATCTCCTTTGTGACTTGGCTACAGACCAACTTATGTCTATCATAGGCTTCCATGTCATCCATTAATTTATATGTGTCCCATGCGTTTTCTTCTCTGCCCTATGTGTCATTAGTTCATCTGACATCCATTTAGGCCTAAACCTTGAACAATATTTCTTAGTTGGTAAAGCCTAGTAGCTTCCAAGGTAAATTCTTTTTAATGCTTCCCATTTTGAATTTGCTGTTGGTAACATCATCAGTTGGTCCCACTGTATAGAATTTAAATACTGTCTCAGACCACCGTAGTCGTCTTTACGAAAGCAAAAACCCTTCCCTTTGCCCCTGATGATAGTAACCTCTTTGAGTAAATCCCACTCAGTACACTGTGATCACTGCCACCTAGTGGTTCCCTTATGTGCAGATTCTTAATGCATGCAGAATCACTACTGATAATCAGATCAAGAGTGTTACTCCCCCTATTTGCCTCCCGAACATGCTGATGTAGAAAACAATTATCCAATAAATCCAGAAAATCCTTGGTTGTGTGTGAGTGACCAAACCACAAATTCCAGTCAATATCTGGGAAATTAAAACCCCCCTTTATAAGATTCTCTGATTTACTGGCCCACTCTATTTCCCTATACAATTTCTTATTATACTCATCAGAGTCTTTAGGCCTATAACAACACTCTTACTCTCAATTGTGAACTCCCAGTGTTTATGCCAATGCTTTATAAATAGTGTTGGTCTTTAAGTTTTGCACACGTGTATTAGCCACCCGGAAATTTAATCGATATGCCGTGCTGTGTGTCTTACGTGTGTTCTCTAGTCGATTTGTCTGTTTTGCTCGACGAAAAACTCCAGTTTCTTGGGGGAAACCTTGCTATCTACTCCTGAAACCGTCTAAATGAGCCACAGAGTGAAAAAAACCCAATAAAGTTCCTAGTGCCATCGACGGAATTCGAACCCAGTCTTTTTCTACCTGGTGTAGGCAGGAGGTGACGATACCACCGTGCTCCCGCGCAGACCATTTTACATGACCAAAATTAAAAAACCAAACTATTATATTCAGGCCACCCGAATAATTAAATTCATCAGCCATGCTATGTGTTATGTCTGTTAATTGCGCGTGTTCTATGGTCGATTTGTCTGTTTGCTGGACGAAAAATCCCAATTTGATTGCGGGAGGGGGGGAATCTTGCTATCATCACCCGAGACCGACTAACTCAGCCACGGAGTGAAAAAAGCCCATTAAAGTTCCTCGCGTCATCGACGGGATTCGAAGCCGGACCTTTTCCACCCGATGTGGGGAGGACGGTGACGATACCACTGTGCTACCCCCGCAGAAATTTACGTGACCATCTGCACATGTCTAAGGTCTCCACACGATGGATTCCAAGATTGCAGCCGCCTTCGCGGAAGTAATGCCGAATGCAATCTTCTCGCCAACTATTGGATTTGTGTAATTGGTGATAAATGACGAATGTTGGGTGTACCACTATGATCCGTAGACCAAAGTCATGTCAAAGTAGTGGAAGCACACCTCTTCCCCACCTCAAAAATGGTAAGACCACTCCACAGTGCACTGCTGCAACAGGATCTACAAAAGTTGAGCAGATGGGCTGAGAGGTGGCAAATGAAGTTTAACATTGACAAAAGTAAAGTACTACGCATGGGAAGCAGTAGTCCCAGAGTAACGTTTGAACTCTGTGGTACCACACTAACAGACGGTCTGCAAGAGTAGCTCATGGTGTCTTGTCAATGATATATAGGAATTTTTCTAGCAGGGATAAGGAGATGATTATCCCCTTGTATAAGGCAATGGTCAGGCCACACCTTGAGTACTGTATGCAGGTCTGGAGGCCTCATTTTAAGAAGGATGTAGAGTTGTTGGAACGAGTACAGAGAACGGTAACAAGATTAGTGAACAGAACAAAGGGTTGCTCTTATGAAGAAAGGCTTACATTTTGCAAATTACAGTGTCTGGAGACTAGGCACCTGCGAGGTGATCTGATTGAGGTGCATAAAGCCTTTAGTATTTTAAGCATGCTCAAGTTTAAGCATGCTTGAGTAGTTTAAGCATGCTCGTGATCTGATTGAGGTGCATAAAGCCTTGAGTAGTTTAAGCATGCTCAATACTGATAGGATTCTTCCTCTTGCTCAGAATAATCACCCGAGAGGGCATAAATTCAAATTGAGGAAAGCCGGCTGTTGGCTAGATGTGCGGAAATTTTCCTTTTGCCAGCGGGTAGTTGATTACCGGAACAAACTTCCATCTGTCGTTGTAGAAGTTGATAGCTCAAATAGATTCAAAGCAGAACTTGACAAACATTTGGAGCGAGGGATAGGTGAAATAAGGGTTTTTTTTTTTTGGCTGATGGTATGTAAGTTAGCTTTCTTGCATCATTTGTCGTTGCTAATGCTAATCTGCAAAGAATGCCATGTTTTTTGTGTTTGGGATAGAAAAGGAGTTACCTTACAGATTACCTACCTCGTTGTTCCACTTACCGGATAATACCGCAGAAATCTTTTTAAAAAGTTACGCGATGCTTTGAAGGTATTAAAGCGTGGAATGTTAAACAAAGGTGTCCGCCTTCTGTGAGACAATGCACCAGCTCATACGGCCGTTGCCACCACAAACTTTGTTGCACAGTACTGGTTGGAACTTCTGTAGCACTGACCCTATTCTCCTGACCTATCACCGTTACACTTCTTGTTTCGAGAAATGGAGAAACCATTGCCTGGGCACCTCTTTTATTCGTTTCACGAAGTCATCAGTGAAGTGAAATCCTGGTTTCAGGCAAAATGTGCGGACTTCTATGACCAATGAATTAAACAACTGAACCATAGATGGCAGAAATGTGTTACTATACATGGAGATTACATAGAGAAGGATTAAAGTTTCCTTGAAATTTCTCGTTACTAAGGCTATTTCTAGGTAAGGATTAGAACTGTGGTCTCAGAAAGTTATTAAATTCTGTACAGTGGGATCAACTGACGATGTTACTAACAGTAAATTCTAAGTGGGAAGCATTCAAGGAATTAATCGTGGATGCTACTAAAAGTTTCATACCTATTAAGAAATATTGTTCAAGGTTTAGGCTTAAATGGTTATCTAATGAACTAATGAGACTCGTAACAGGGAAGAAAAATGCATGGAATGCATATAAATTATCAAGCGACACTCATAAGCCTATAGCAGATATAAGCTCAGGTCACAAAGGAGGTTAGGCAGGCGAAGGCAGATTACGAGAAATCCTTGGCAAAAGATGCTAAGAAAAACTGCAAGGATTTCTTTACTTATATAAACTCTAAAAGGAAGGGGGATGATTGGTCCACTTGATATTGATGATCCTGCTCAGATAGCAAACAAACTGAATGAGTATTTTGCATCTACATTCACACGTGAGGAATTATTAAGGTTTGAAAATGGCAGAAGGTTATCAAATTGTAGCAGGATACTTAACGATTTTGTAATAACTGAGAGCAAAGTGGAAGAGAAACTGTTGAAGTTAAACGTAAGAAAAGCACCTGGGATGGATGGGATCTATCCAGTTATATTAAAGGAGGCGGCAAAGCAACTAAGCAAACCCTTAGCCATAATTTTGAGAGCATCCTTGGACTCAGGGGAGGTTCCCACGGACTGGAGATGTGCAAATGTATCCCCAATTCACAAAGGGGGATCGAAGGGTGACAGGAGTAATTACAGACCAGTTAGTTTAACTTCTGTTCCGGGTAAAATAATGGAGTTGCTGGTTAAAGATGGATTGCAGGATCATCTAGACAAGACTGCAGCAATAATTCAGACACAGCATGGGTTTGTTAAGGGAAAGTCTTGTCTGACAAATTTGATAGGATATTATGATGTGGTTACAAAGGAACTGGATGCAAAAAATAATTTTGATATCACATATTTGGATTTCAGGAAAGCTTTTGACACTGTTGCGCATGGAAGACTATTGTACAAATTGGAGCAGAATGGTATTAAGGGTAAGTTGCTACAATGGATGAAAGGATGGTTAAGTGCAAGAAGACAGAGGGTGGTAATCAATGGGTGCTGCTCTTCTTGGACTAATGTTATTATTGGAGTTGCACAGGGTTCGGTGTTGGGTCCACTGTTGTTTTGTATATTTATCAATGATATTGATGAAGGTATATCAGGCTTAGTGTCGAAGTTTGCAGATGATACAAAGGTTGGCAGGGTTGTTAATGACAGTAATGGCAGTGTGCTACTGCAACAGTATCTAAATAATTTGGGCAGATGGGCTAAGAAGTGGCAACTGAAGTTTAACCTTGACAAATGCAAAGTACTGCATATGGGTAGAAGTAACCCCAGAGAAACGTACCAACTGTGTGATACTACACTTAAGGTGGTAGAAAATGAAAGACCTGGGAGTAATTGTGCAGGCAGCTATGAAGTTTTCTGAGCAATGCAGACAGGCTGCCAGGGCAGGTCATGGGGTTTTTGTCAATGATATATAGGAATTTTGCTAGCAGGGATAAGGAGGTGATTATCCCTCTGTATAAGGCAATGGTCAGGCCACGCCTTGAGTACTGCATACAGGTCTGGAGGCCTCATTTTAGGAAGGATGTAGATTTACTTGAGCGTGTACAGAGAAGGGCAACAAGATTGGTAAGGGGAATGAAGGGATCCTCTTATCAAGAGAGGCTAAAGTTCAAATTGCAGTGGCTGGAGACTAGGCACCTGCGTGGTGATTTGATTGAGGTGTATAAGGCCTTGAATGGGTTCAGCACGCTGAATTCTGATGGGATCCTTCCTCTTGTTCAGATTACGAACCTAAGGGGGCATAAATTCAAATTAAGAAAGGACATATGTAGAATAGATGTGCGAAAATTTGCCTTTAACTAGCGGGTGGTTAATTGCTGGAACAAACTTCTATCTGTCGTTGTGGAAGTTGATAGGCTGAATAAGTTTAAGGAGGAACTGGACAGGCATTTGGAGGGAATGGTGTGATTTTTTAAGGCTGATGCTGCATAAGCTTATACACTTGCTTTCTTGCATCACATTCCACTACTACTACTACTACTACTACTACTTTTTGATACCCCCTCGTATATGGATTACTTTTTTTAATCCGGTTTGGGATTCTGTTATGACGTCAGCTGAAATCATTAAGCATGACTGTCTTATGTATGAATGTTGTCTCTGAGTGAGCGAAACTGAAATTAACTGTTTTAATTGATTTGTTACATATTTGTTAATTTAAACTGATTTTTGTTTTTTTTTTACTAAGATGTAGGATGTCTCAGAGACCATAAACCAATTGTCGCTTTCAAAATGTCAAACTATGGTTATTCATTTAATTGAATATAATTTAAATGTTTAGACATACAAGTTATTGCAATACATTGGTTCTGTTCGTAGTAAATTATTTTAATCTTTAAAATTGTTAGTTAAATATAATATAATATTTATTTTCATATCGCAGCGCTCTCCTTTGTAGGCGGGGAATACATAGTAACCAGTGTCGTGGATTTTTATTGTGCTTCCGATATTTTGAAGTTGGAAAGATATGTTGTAGTGAAGTTGTATACTTTGCTTTTTATTTAGTGAAGTCTTCAGTTGTACTATGTTGCATAATGACAAGATTTAAGTGTGTAACGTGTGTCGCGTTTTTAATATTTATAATTAAGCTTTAGGTAGTTTGCGGTTCCGTGATAACTGCTGTTGCCATAAGTATTCGTTAGGTATGGCTGCTGTTGAAGCTATTGATCCTAGTGTTTATGTACAGTTGCAAACTGAATTTGAGGAAACTCAAACGAGTCTAAAACATGTCGAAGACAGTATTAGAAGGCTGACAGGAAGAGAACCAGATGAGTTTCGAGTGCCGAGTTTAAGGAGGAACTCTTCTAGTGTTAATAATTCTGTGAAAAGGATTTCGGGATCAGTACAACATGAAACTAGAACTGGTGATGATAGGCCATCATCTAAAAGACGATTCTCTGAAAGTGGACTTAATCGGTTAGGAACACGGGTTGATGATTCACGAAACGTCGAAGAAGACAGTGGAGATGATGATCCCGAAGTGAAGAAACCTACCCTTCCATCGTCTGTTGTGGCAACACCTAAAGATATTCGTAGTCGTCGTGACACGATAGAAGAGCAAAAAAATGATGCTAGAGGAATGGAAAGAAATCGAAGGATGTTCGGAATGATTATAGGAACACTCCATAAATTTCAGGATGAAGAAAGTAGGAGGAAAGAAAAGGCACAGAAAAGAGCAGAGATTGAACAGAAACTCGAGGAAGCTGCTGAAAAAGAACGGGAAGAACTTCGCAAAGAAAGGCAAAATCTGTTTTTATCAAGGAGAGAGAAACAGGCCCAGTTACGCCGCTTAGAGCAAAAGATAGAATTAGCAAAGATGTATGATAAATGGGAAGGTAAAAAGAAGTTACTCCTAAATTTTATCCAGACAAAAGCAAAGCCGCACATAATGTACTTACCTAATAAACATAACCAGGAGTCTCAGAAACGTTTAAAAGAAAGTCGGCAGAAAGTTGAAACACTTATTAAATCCCAGAGATTAAAAATGGAAGCTGAACTTAAAGAAATTGATGAACTGTATAAAAAGGCAGACCTTGAGGAGGAAATGGATCAAGGGGAAAGTACAACAGATAAAGAAAATAGGGGACCTCTTGAAGAAAAGTTAGAAAATGGTAAGCAGGATGATAATTTAGAAAAAATGTCAGTTGATGAAGAGCCTGTTGTATTAGAAGAACAGGAACAAGAGCAAGAGGAGCAGAAAGTTAGTGAAGATAAAGATGCTGTGCAGCCTGCAACAGTTGGAAGTGAAGAAGTTACAGCTGAGGAGGAAAAAGTTTTAGAAGCACTGGGTGATCCTGAATTTGAACCAATATATGATGAATGAACTATGACAAGATATAAGTTGGTATCAAATGTGAGGTTTTATGTAATTATGAAATTTTAAGAGTGATATTGTAATTTGAATGTGAGGAGTTACCAAGAGAGAGAAAAGCAGTTCCCTTAAAGGGTAGCAAGGTTTGGACTATTCTGAATAAAGTGTTACATGTAAACAAAATAAACCAGAGGATTGACAGATTCACTTAAGTTTGTTAGAATTTTCGAAAGCCATAATAAATATTATCAAATAATCTTTTTTTATATCTTCATTTCAGTAGTAATCATTTTAATTAACAGTTTATGGATGAATGAAAGTTTTTAAAAGAAATAATTTATTTTAAATTAAACAGCATTAGTTTTATAGTATGATGTGATTAAGTACATTTTTAATTAGGTGGGGGGAGTGGCTTTGAGAAGTAATTCAGGAAGTTACAGTCTATTGATTTGAGTAACATTTAATTAATGTTTTTGAAATTTACCTCCAGCAATTTATGGTTTGAAGGGTTTACATTTAGTTAAGATACGTGCAGGTAAACCAAGTTTTGAATTGGTTGTGTTTTTGAAAACCTTGATAGGCCTGTTTACACTGAAACATGAATTTTCAGAGTGACTCTTTGGGGGGCTAACACAATTTAGGCAATCACCACCTGAGTTAACCTGGACCAACAAATCATATGTGAAAAATTTTTACCAGATGTGTTTATTGTTATGGTTATCACATGATGTTATATTTACATATGTCTGTTGTTTATAGCTGTTAGTATTGCTGGGACAAGGGTATTGTGACTGAGGCATCTGTTTCAAGTGCAAGATTGGAAGAGGCACAAGTGTTAAGGGATTTAATCATTTAAGTTCATTTGATATAGCTGGGAGGAGGGGAAAAACTCCGAATAACTGCCCGAGTCACAGAAACACCTCATCCTAGCTTTGGCCATTAGCCTCCATGTCTAATAACTTTGGATATTTGTTAAGTGAAGCATAATCAACCTGTTATGCCTAAAGGCCACATTACTGAATAATCACTAGATAGTTTAATTCTGTAATTTAGCTGGTGCCACTGCCATTTTATTTTATATGTGAGGGCAGTCTTTTCAGACATTTTTATCTAATTCTAAAATTGCATTTTATTTCATTCCTAAAGGAATAATAGAATTTTTATCTAATTCTAAAATTGCATTTTATTTCATTCCTAAAGGAATAATAGAGTGAACTGTTATAATATTTGGGTTTGACAGTTAATTCTACCTGATGGACTCCACTTTCTAAACTCATTTTCAGCACAACATTTATATTATGTTGTTTAATATGTATAACACACACACACACACACACATGTGTATAGCCTGGGATATACGTTAGTTTACAAAGAAATAATTTGTACATTTTAATTCTTGAAGTCAATTTCATGCTTATATTATTTTATTAATGTTTCATGTACATGGTGTTATTTATGACATGTTTATGAAAGCATAATATGATACTTACAGCTATGGCTGTTCGAATTTTAAAAAAAAAAAATGGCTTTGTAGTTTTCAATGGTAAAAAAATAATAAGAATAAGCAAATGTACCTAGTGTGAATAAAGATTTTATTCACACAAGGATGTCTATGCACTGCATCGTATCCAGGTATCATCGTTAGGGGCATGATGGCCAGGTTTTTGAGTGGTTTTTTTTAGATAGACCAAGGAACACTTATATGCATGGTTAAGGGGGGGGGGGACATAATCCCCTTCTGTCCCCCCTGGATATGGTCCTGTGTACACATATTCTTTTTTATTATCTGTTACCATTGAAAACTCCATAGCTGTTTTTTAAAATTCAGAGAATGATAGCTCTGTAAACCATTCAAAATTGGACACATTTATATAACTTTTTTTCATATTTTTCAGGTCCTGAATCAATCTTGAAAGTACAGCTCACATATTATGAAACGCTCTTATATGTGTTTATATATATATAAAAATCCTTTTATGATTTGCTGTTTGTGAAATGCAATTGTCATTATCAAGTGAAATCTTAATTTGTGTATTGACTATGGTAAGCTTTCTGTTTTTGGTGTTCAACAACAAACTAGCTTGAAAACACAGCTGGAAACTAAAATTTTTATAATTGGCACTTGAAAAGGCATTTACATTCGAATTTTTTCTTTTTTGGTCCATTGCATATTTTGAAATGAATGACTGAAACCACAGTGTGGTGGGGGGCTAGCCTTGGATAGATTCATTTGAATCTTTTCCAGAATTAAAAGATTATTAAAGCTCCCAGTTGTTTAAGATATTCAAAATTTAAACGGAAAACAATTTAGACAGTTTAGAAAAAAGTGCTGTTTGGAGTGCTTTGTTAATTGCATTTTAATATAGGTGCACACTGTAAGCATAATCCTTGGGTTGATATTCTTTTTTTTTTTTTTTATTTATATAATATGATGAATGCATCTAGCAAAATGTAGTCTTGTGTGTCCCTAATTTTAATTAAAGTAAATGCTGTGCCATTGCATTATAGCTAATATATGAGTGACAAAAAGTTCCCAGATCACGGCTATTCAGTTGGCAGGCCATGTCTATTTATTGACAGTCTTGTGGCATGAGAGAATTCATATAAGTGTATTATTTTTATACACACATGGTTAAGGTCTTTTATGAATATAACCTGTAAGCATGCCAAGAAGTGTGCTATAACAACATTATTTTATATAACTTCAATTTAATAACATTAAATATAGGAAAATTATGTTATAAATCATATGAAAATTTTGCTATTATAAGTACTAAACTGTACTGTCAGTGTGATTTTTTTTTTTTTTTTTTTCCCTTGAATATGGCTATTATTGGCAAAATGATGCAAATAAAAAAAACAAACTTACACAGCATCAACTGAAAAAAAAAAAAAAAAAATACTACATTTTCCCATTTGTTCTAATATTTTGCCCAAGCCTGTTTTAAATTTATTCAAACTACCCACTTCCACAACACTAGGTGGCAGTTTATCTCAGCAATCAGTTACTCTGGCTGAAGGCAAATTTCTGCACACCTGTTTAGCAACCTTCCACTTGCGATTTAAATATGTACCCTGTGTGTCATCCGAGAAAGGGTAAAGATACCATCAGATTTTAGTTTACTTAACCCTTTTAAATTTTTATAAACTTAAATTTGATCTCCATGCAAATGCTTAGTTTCCTTTTCCAGATCGTGCAATTTAAAAAATTGCATTCTTTCTTTTTTTCTTGGTAAGAATATCAACTAATCTTGTCGGTCTTCTCTGCATCCTTCCAACAGGTCTATATCCTTCCTGAAGCAAGGTTTTCAAATCTGTATGCAGTACCCATGTGTGGTTTAACCATTCTGTTATATAATGGGATAATCACCTCTCTGTACCAGCTTGCAAAGTTCCTGTTTATCATTAACTGAATCAATGAGTTGTCTTGGCAGCACTACTCATTGAACTTCCTGTTGGATTGTATAATTATCCCTAGGTCTTTGGTTTTTTAGATGTGCATTCCTTGTTTAGTTTTAACTACTGTGAACTGTGTTTTAACTACTGTTTAACATGTGCTTTATATTTTTGTTCATCTGCTCCAATAAGTTTGAAGCAGAAGGAGGCATCAGTACATCATGACTTAACAAAAACCAAGGCCATTTAATTGCCATAATGTTAATGAAAAATAGATTCCTAAGACTCCCCTTTTTTTTAGAAAATTAATTATAGCATGACCTATCCCAAAAACAAAAAAAAAATTGAATCCAAAATCATATTTTATGCTGTCTGTGACAACATAATAGAACTTTACTATACTGCATCACATGGCCTAATACTAAAAAAATAATAATAATAATAAATAAATATAAACATCCTGTCTCATGACAATTAATTGGGTTAACTTGCATTTCATTTTGCAGGTTTGTAGCCAACATTACTTTTAATTGTAAAGATGATTCTTACAGCAGAAAATGTGATGGTTGATAAAATTCTTGTCAAGGTTACTTGCATTGAAAAAATGTGTAAGGTGCATTTTAAGATAACCTTATCGAGATGAAAAGGTGTGGATGTACATTATTAACATTCATATGCAAGGTACCACATCAACTCAATTTAGTTCATTATCTTGTTATTTGATCCAACAAAGATTATTAATATTGAAATGGATGGAAATTAAAAGTGCATACACAGCAGATTCTTTATTTCTTGTTATTGTCAACAATTGTACACATATTAACTTCTAATTGGATATAATGAGAATCCATGTAATGAGTATTTTTTCTGATTTTCCTCAACTTTTGTAATTTTTAGTAGTATATAATTATGTTTTAGTCATGATTTTAGTAGTGCTCCCTGAGCAAGTGCCTAAGGTAAATTTTGTCCTTGTGATCATAAGTTGGCTAGTTTTATTCTAAATGGAATGTTTATATACTTATCTAATACATTAGAGTTTCTGTCAACAAAATGTGTGATAACATGTGAATAACATCATGCATTTATAATTTTTTTCCCTGCAAACTTCAGATAGTATTATATTTATACTTATAATACCAGTTAAATATATTAGATTATCAGCTGTTTGAGTAGCTACTAGTTTTCTGATTTTAAGATATGAAATATTCTGCCATGTTCTATATGCTATCATTTTGCTGAATGTCAAGCTCTGTATTCTCAATAACAAATTTATCCAATATGTGTGCACTGAATTCATTGAAATACTAAATGCTTGGCAAACATTTCAGTTAGATTGTGCCATCAGCATATTAAAAGGCTATTTGAATCCATTATATTATATGGAGGTCAAATTGAACCACTACCCCATGTGGCTGTTAGTTTCCATATGTTAATTTAAATAAACCTAACTGTCAACATAATGAAAAATTAGGTTATGAAAACAAGTATATTCACAGTGATTTCAATAAAAATCTTTTTTGGTACACACTTTTTTCAATTATAGCCACAGTAATTAACTTCATCTTTAATTATTTAATTATATTACTTTATGAATAAGTAATAAGTAGGTTAGTGAGGACACTACAAAGTGTACATTTGTATTGCACAAATGTACACTGAGTGGACAGAAATTATGGGATACCTATCTAGTAACGGGTAGGTCCACCTTTTGCCTGGATAAGGGCAGTCACACAGCGAGACACGAGTCCACTAGTTCATGAAAGCATTCCACAGGCACTTCCATCCATGCTTGCTGCACCACTGTCCATAATTTCATCACATTCCTGGGCGGAGGATCCAAAGCTCGACTGAACCTTTCCACAGCATCCCAAAGATACTCCACGGGGGTTCATGTCCGGGAATAGGGAGGCCATTCCACGGTGGTAAAATCTGCAGAATGCTTTGAACCATGTTCTTGTCACCGTGGCTCTGTGGAGAGGTGCATTGTCCTGCTGGAAGAGTCCATTGCCTTGTGGGTGCATGATGACCATGAAGGGATGCAAATGGTCTGCATGAATGGACACGTAACCTCGGCCATTCAGAGATGCATCAAGATGTACCAGAGGTCTCAACATGCCCCAGATCATTACCGACCATCTGCCTGCCTGAACAGTTCCTTGTTGTCATGGGGGATGCATAGTTTCATGTGGTTTCTGCCAGATATGCACCCTCCCGTCTGCTCGAAAAAACTGGAAACGGGACTCATTGGACCAGGAGACCCATCTCCAATCATCCAAGGTCCAGTGCCGATGTTTTTTCACCCAATTGAGGCATAGAGTCCAGTGTCATGGTGTTAGCAATGGGACTGGTGGGTCGACGGCTTCCATAACCTATTGCTGGTAATGATTGCCCGATGGTCTTGGAGGAGATGTTTCTGGTCCCTCCCTCGTTGAAGTTGGTGGTGATTTGTGCCACTGTCGCTTTCAGTTGGCTGAAACAATGCAAGACAGACGTCAATGGCCACTTTTATTCACCACCTTTCCCCGCCCACAGCGATGTTCACGATGAGATGTTATTCCGGAAATGGTTTATTCTCTATACACTCTTACTACTGTTGAACGGGGATAGTGCAATTTCTGTACCACCTCTGCGATAGAGTGACCCATGCGTCGGGCACCCACTATCTTCCCTCTTTCAAAGTCGGTTAACTCACGACATTTATCCATACTGACATTGAATTATCTTCTACGTGAATGCAGTGATACAGTGTACCTATATACCTGCCATGCGGGTGGGTTCATCCACTAGCGAGATGGGTGACAGTGTCACATTGCCCAGGAACCAAGTATCCCATGAATTCTGTCCTTTCAGTGTCCATTTAATTTCTTTATAAAATGAAGTGGCAAATGAAAGTAAGCTTATAAAGAATTAGCCAGCCAAAAAAACCCCCTTCCCACATCACCTGTCCATCCCCTCCAATAATTTGTTTAGTTCTTCCTTGAATTTCTTCAACCCACCCACTTTTACAACAGATGGAAATTTTTTCCAATAATCAACCACTTTTTGGCTGAAAGCAAACTTCTGCAACCATCCTTTCTCAATTTGAATTTATGTTCCCTCATTTGTATAGTCTGAGTAAGAGGAAGAATACCATCAGGTGAATTTTTAAGGCCTTCAATTGGATTGAGCTTACTCAAATCCATTCAAGGCCTCAATCAGACTCCTTACAGGCACCTAGTCTCGTGACACTGCAATTTGCAGAACTGAAGCTTTCCTTGATGATACCACCTTTTTGTTCCCTTCATCAGTCTCATTATTCTTCTCTGCACTTCCAGCATATCTACATATTTTCTACATGAGACCTGTATGCTGTACTCACGATGCAGCCTAACCATTGTCTTGTACATCTTTTTTTTAGCAAATAATGTATAAAGTTATTCATTTATTATTCAGTTATTCATATGTATATCTCACACTATATATATATGAATAACTGAAGAACTAAAAAGGAAAATACTTGGGATTTTTGTGCATGTCAAAATAACTGCTTACTTTAATAATTAGTTTAATTATTGATTAAAAATCATGCAGTTTATTGCATAAAAAAAAAAAAAAAAAGGTAGAGTGCAGCCATTATCAACCCACTGCAGGATGGAATCCTCCTCAACAATTCATGCTGAGGGAAATGGACCATAATCTGCCACACTGGTCCAGTGCGGGTTGGCAGATCGACCGTATTCAGCAGTCAGGGGCTTGAACCCCGGTCTACTCAAAGAGCGTGTGCTACTGCACTCCCACTCATGACCACTCGGCTACGGAGGCCGTATAGTGGTCTGTAAAAAAAAAATTCCAATTATGTTCTGTTCTGATCATGTTGCTAAGCAAAGGATGACAGTAATTCTTGATGCATGACATAGATGCCCCCTAGAATGTGTGAGGTGCTTATCAACCCCACACACTTGCCTGAAATGCTAATTAATCATTGCAAGTATTTTGCTTATACGAAATTTTTAGAAATCTTCAAGTACCGTGTTAATAGACTAGAAAAGAATAGCGAAAGCTTAAAAAGCGGTACTCACCTTGAAATTAATCTGCGATGGTTTACTTAGGTAGCGTGGTTAATGTTTAAGTTGAATTGTTAAATTGAAAAATTAAAAGGGAGGGAAGTAGGCAAAAGTTGACTGAGTTAAATGGGTGCAAGGAAACAGAAGTGTACAGATCGAATCCTTGGTTGTCATCGAAATAAAAGAAAGAAGAATAATTAAAAACTATGTAAGTGAATCCGGTGAAGCCAATAGTCTTTACGAGGACTTTCGTTAGTTAAAGAACGTCTTCAGTTGGCAATGTGTGGGGAGAGAACGCGCATGGTATTTTAAGAATAAAAAATTATACTCTCGTGATGCCTTTTTTGACATGTGGGAACTTTAATCTCGAGAGGTTCCAAATTGGAGAAAGATTGAAGGGGAGTTTAGAATTTAGAATTTTGAGGTTAGAGTGGTGCTTGTACCATTCGATAACTAGAGCTTCATATTGAAGTATTCTGTAGCTGGATTTTAGTTTAATGATGGAAATGGCAGAATCAATGAGCGGGTTGTCGATTCTGCCATTAAAGTTCCCACATGTCAAAAAAGGCATCACGAGAGTATAATTTTTTATTCTTAAAATACCATGCGCGTTCTCTCCCCACACAATGCCAACTGAAGACGTTCTTTAACTAACGAAAGTCCTCATAAAGACTATTGGCTTCACCGGATTCACTTACATAGTTTTTAATTATTCTTCTTTCTTTTATTTCGATGACAACCAAGGATTCGATCTGTACACTTCTGTTTCCTTGCGCCCATTTAACTCAGTCAACTTTTACCTACTTCCCTCCCTTTTAATTTAACAATTCAACTTAAACATTAACCACGCTACCTAAGTAAACCATCGCAGATTAATTTCAAGGTGAGTACCGCTTTTTAAGCTTTCGCTATTCTTTTCTAGTATTTTGCTTATTTAATGTAGTGTAATCTAACCCACAAATTGGTAGAGTAAAATTACATTAGATTACCATTAAAGTTATGACAGTGAAGAAATCAGTGACTAGTTAACAATTAATTTGCATTACATTACTTTAAGAAAATGGAGTGACAGGTGCAGGACTACTTTAAAGGATGTCTTTGTGAAGATATCACACCAAGGTCTGAGTAAATGAATTTGTGTATATTTACCTAATCAGTAAAAAAATATAAAATTTCTATTGATGGAATTTCCTTAGATATCAGAATGTTGAACATAATTGCTCAAGATAATTTTTGAAAATTTTTACAATTGTTATTTAATAATTTGTGTTGATCCTACAATGCTATAATAATGGCCGAGTTGATGTAACAAAAGCAAAAAAAGCAGTGAAATACTGTGTGAACCCATGTCTAAGTTGAAATTTAGCTCTGACTATATATGTGACTTAAAAAGCGCTCTATGTGGATATCCGTACATGTTTAACGCTCTAGCAGGTGCATTGCTAAAAGTCGCACGGATTGGCATCTGAGCCTTCCACGATACCATGGAAATATTTAGAATAAAGGCACTCAACAATTTAAAATTGGGCACTTCTTAATGTATGCATTATCTAGACAGCATAATAAATGTAAGAAGAAATAATGTGTAAAAAATTTATTTTTTATAAATTAACATAAAATAAGATTAAAAACTCACAACAGCTATTAGATATTTTCATGAGCATGTAAATGCACATAGAAATGGCCTGTGGAATATCCTTTAAGCATATATGGCAGAAATATGTTTTTAAAAGTTTTAAAATAATTTATAAATTAAAATGTTTAAGAATAAAAAACTTTAAAATAAAAGTCTTATAATAAGTGTTTCATTATATGCTTTATTTAAAAAATATTTTAAAGAATTTCAGAGCCAGAATTTGCTCCACCATATTCCTGCAATTGATTGAATTTCTGCAATCAAGTACATTATATATAAATGGATCAATCATAAATAAGGTTGACAATAAATCTGCAAATGAAATCTTGGATGTGAATGTAATTATAAAAGTTTACTTATTTTATTTTTAGTATTGCGCATAATAACAGGCAGATGTGAAATTTATGTTGCAATGCATTCAGAAATTTTGTGTATGCTAATACACAAAATTTCTGCAGTTATATTTCGCAGGTCAGGCTGTGCTGGCTGGAAACTGGTACTAAAAAACTGAAATAAGAATTCCACTTACACAAAGTGGACTTTACATTCTCCACAATCAATTGGAGAATGTCAAGTCCACTAACAATGGTCTTGTGATCCGAATTACATTATCCACCATAAAATTATAATTCAGCTAACACATTTTAAACTGAAACAGTGTGTAAGATATGAAAATCGAAACAGGAAATAAATAAATTTTAGTCCCTCTTAGATGTAATTTTTCTTACCTGGGATGTTCATTTTTATTACAAACTCGTAGTATTTTCAACAATTAAGCCTTTTTACACGAAAAATCAGCTTAAGAATTGGCATGTACAGAGCACCTGATACTGTGTTCTGATATTTTTGTGGCCACACAGTCAAATTTTAGAAAAATCAGAGGGATGCAGATCAAAAGTTAAAATTATATTAAAGAAATATTAAAATTCACACATCACTTTGATAAACATTTTAATTTTTAAGTTTTTTCCCCCTGCTAATTTGCATGTATTGACACAGTCATTGGATTAACTCCCAATGGCAGATCATAGAGTCATTTTGACAGCCTCCCCTCCACACCTTAGCTTTTTTTTTGCATTTAAAAACTACTGTTCATGCAGTAGTAAGTAACATTGGCTTTCATTGTGCAGGCTTTCTCCCTGAATAGAATCTAAGTGGCCCAGCATGTATGAGTTTTTGCATGTCTGCCAGTGGGTTAAGTTTTGTTATATGAGTGAAAGAGTTAGAGCAAAGATTTAGACCATTATAGAGCAAACAAGTCAATTTAGAACAAAGTGAATAGTAAAAGAGAATCTGGTATAGGTATCCTAGAGATAATTGTTTAATTATGTACAGGAGTACTGAACACAAAGGCATTTTGCAACTGCTAATTATAATTATCATAACTCAACACAGCCATCTCTATCCAGTTGTGCATTGATCCTTATACTGTTCTACACATTTCATTTCTATACATTTGCCTTTATTATTATTATTATTATTATGTGGCAAATGATGAAGGAAAACAAGCTTATATAGCATCAGTCAAAAAAAAAAAACATTTCACCAATTCATCCCCTCCGAGTTTGTCCAGTTCTTCCCTGAATTTATTCTATCTATCCACTTCCACGACATCAGATGGAAGGTTGTTCCAGTGATCAACCACCCACTAGCCAAAGGCAAACTTCCTACTATTAGCAAAATAATGCAAAAAAAAAAAAAAAAAACCAGTGTGTATGTAACATTCAATTTTTAAATATTCAGTTTTGCCTGATGAACTCATCTATTTCTCCTTTGCTCCCATTTCTTTTTATTTAAGCTTTCCAACTCTACAAGATTACAAAATTATTGTTCTAGAAGTTCTTTGGCCAAAAGCAATTAGTGAAGCTGTATTTATTTTTTATTATTTTATTTTTTTTTTAGTTTAAATGTACATGCCATTATTTTTGTGGACAGAAAGAAAAGTTAACCAATGTATACTTTATACTTAAATTATACTAATGTATAAAGGCAACATGTGACAAAGCCTACCTCAGTCCTGTCACACTAACATAGATATGGGTGTTTAAAAAGTATATATTTAATATATTATAATATTATAAAACTCTATAAAGAGTATATGATAGTAATTCCTTTTTTTTTATTTTGGTATATCTTCTGGAATAAAATAAATTTAATGGTGGTACTGCCATTGAATATAAAGCTTACTAATTGCCATTTTGCTGTGTTCAGGTAAAGAGTGGCTAAACTACTTAAGCTGTAGGAGCATATACAAATCATAGCAAGATATGAAGTGTGACTGACTGTTATCTAAGTTCTATTGTTCTCAGTACATCTTGTTATCCATGACACAACACAGCACATCAAAATGTTAACCTCCAAAAAGCATACTCTACGGAAATTAATATAAATATGGTTTATATTAATGATTTACGAACCCTAAATCAAAAGCAAAGCAAAGCCAAAAAAAAAAAAAATTCTGTTAGCATTAAACTAAATAACTATGCATGCCTTCAATGTGATACTTATGCCTGCTTTGCTGAACACAGACGGCTGATGTGTGGTGGAATCTTTGACAATGCAAGCCTCGTTTCTTCTTCAATGGATCTGAGTCTCTCCCTCTTTGATGTTTTAATTTCAGTCAAGGTCGAAAAGCTCAGTTCACACAAATATGAAGCTGAAAATGGTAATAATACATTAATTGCCATCTTGGAGCTAGCCAGGTATTCTTTCCTTATTGACAACCAAAATGTGTCCAACTGCACTTCATGATGTTTTAATCGCAACATTCTGTCTGCCTTCAGATCTATTAGTTCCTCTTGTACGTTCATCGGAAGAGATTTTGCATCTGCAACAAATGGATCATGAACCTAGTTGAAATCTTTAACGCTCTCTCCAAAATAATCCTCTCAAAACAACACTCCCAAAAGTTGGGAATAAATAATGTACAGTTAATCTGTTACAATAGGTAAAAGTTCTTGGTTGTCAATTTCTAATCATAATACATATAGTATCATTTATAAGTATACAGCTTCAGCAAAGTTTGCGACACACTGATCTAAGTCCAAAGATGGAAGCAAACCATATACATGTGGATAGTTATACCGTTTTGGATCCACAAACAATTCTCAGTTAATATTAGTCATCCATGCAATTAAGCCATATGCTTTTGCTGACTGCCCCCCCCTCCCAAAAGAAGAGAATAATAAATAAAATATAAAAATAAACAATCTATGCATTTCCCTCTCAACTGACCTTTGAATTTTCCCAGGCCTTATCTACCATGGAGGTAACTTATTCCAACAACTCATTGGCTAAAAGAAAACTTCTTGCAGTCCGATCTAAATCTCTTTTGCTATAATTTGAACTTATGGCCTCCAGATCTGGAATCATAACGGTGAAAATTTTGCCTTCATTAATTTTACTATCTCTCCCAGAGCCTTACAGACCTCAATCAGGTTCCCTGTAAGGTGACTGGTTGCTAAGTACTGTAGCCCATAGGAGGAGAAATTTGAAGGTTCTCTTTATTCCAGTGCCCTTTGCAGATCTCACCAAGTGGGTTGCCCATCTTTAGACTTTCAAGAAGCTTGATGCCTTTTTTCTTTCATTGTTATGTGAGGTTGACCATCAGTTCAAAGATGGGAAGAAACAGAGGCTTTCATCATCACTGACAAAAGTGTTACACTGTTCAAACCATGTTCACCTCAGTCCAAGAAAATCCATAAAACAGGCTGCAAGAAGTGGAATGATTTTTTATACAGTTTATAGTATATTTTAATTTAAATATGTTCAGAAGGTTTCGACAGGCATATGGGATTTCCCCGAGCACATTATTTTTGAGCAGATTACTCATCTGTTCAGCAACATTATCTGGTCAAACAAAGCAGTTTTCCATGTTGAAGGATTTCTTAATTACCACAACTCTCACTATTGAATCCATCCTCCCAGTTATGGTCCAGAAATGATAGTAAAGAAAACGTAATTAAAGCAAAAATTTTTTTTTTTTTTTTCTCTCTCTTTATGAAAACCCCAAATACGAAAGGTATTAAACATGTAAAGGTATTTTGGTTTGGCGTGACCACGGTGAGTTATGTTTTCTCAATTCAAAATGAGAAAAACATTGAAGAAATGATAATTCATATAGGATGATTCTCTCCACATTTTTCATTAACTAAAGGAAGATAATTACTTTTATGGAAGGTAGCTAGAACAGAAAGTACCAGTTGTGAATACCCTGCTGGGGGTTCAGATCTAACATCTTGTGACTTAATTTGGGGCTCTAAACTATTTTTTGGCAATGTTCCCAAAATAGTTTCAGAAACATTACCCTTATTTTGGACTTCATGTTCAAACCTTTAAATTGTGTACCACTTCAGATGCAGGGGTGCCTTGGTAATTCAGGAATATATATTAAAATCACTTTTCTCATGGATTTTATGAGACCAACCAAATACATTTTGGTTGGTCTACAAACTTGAAGCACAACGAAAGCTTTTTTTTTTTTTTTCATCCAAATTAATTACTTAAACTAAACAAAATTACAATGGGTTACTTATCAGATACCCTGTAGAAAGGGAGGAAAAGGTGAATCTACACTGATAAGAAAATTAATGATTTTATTTATTTATTTTTTAGTTTAAGTAATTAATTTGGTTTTATTTTTTTCAAATTAAAAGCCTCCGGAATCATTTACAGATTTATAAAGTAACAAATATGTTTAAAAACAGTATTCAAATCCGGTAATTTTTATTATTTAAAAAAACCATCCACAAAATTTACCTTTCCACTTTTACTTTCAAGGAATAATGCTGAACATACTTTATTGTTAAAATGCAAAGTATAATTCTTCTGGATCAGTCAAAATATAAAACTGTAAGTACTGATATTTTCAATGTGCCTTTTCGATTCAAGTTATGTGAAGAATTCTTAACTCTTCTTATACTTAGAGTCTGGAATAAAAGTTGTTACAAGAACTTGTTTTTCAGGAACCTTAAATTTAATTCCAAAATGACATTACATTTGCAAGTATCAACAGCTAAAAGATCTTTGCAATGCAGTGCACACGTTATATTACCAATGTAGTGTGCATTACACATTTTTGGTCATTGGAGGGAATGTGTTATTAAATGTCAGTGATAAACTGTTTTATCAACTTAGTGTTCACTATAAAGTTATTTTAGCTATTTTTCAAGAATAGTTCTGGTTGAAATCCTCTTCCCAATGCACACTCACACCTTCAATATATTCTTTGGATGTACAATGCAGTACTGGTAATCACATACAGAGGACTGATACAAAAGCAGCAGAAGTTAATACTATCATTTATGAATAGCATTCTTTCTTGAAAAAATAAGAATAAGTTCTATACTACATAAACATTGAATAACTGATCCAGTCTGAATGGACTGGATCAGCTTCCCCATCGTAGTTTCATTTAAAAAAATTTTTTTTTGTCCATTTCATGAGTGGTGTGTCCTCTCTGGCAGCTTAGTCAGCATGACATTGCTGGCTAAGCTGCCACAGAGGATCACTTTAAACATTTCTGAAGTCCGCTTCAGTAGTTAGCTGGTCTCAGGGGAATAGGGCTTGTGTTATTCCAGGTTTTTCAGTCTACCAACTGTACAAATATGAGTGACAGGCTCTGGTGTCATTAAAATAAAAATAATCAAAATAATAATGTTGTGTCCACCATAAAATCATGTATGTATTCAAGGTGTTGAATCTGATTATAAATTTCCTGAATTTTTTTTAACTCAATGTGCTCTAACAGAAACTTGTAGGAGTACAAGAGGACCACTTTTATCCTAATGGTGATTTCTTGAAAATAGGAACTTTAAAAGACAAATCATAAGGGAAAACTTTTCTTGAATGGTATTTTGAATTACAGTTGAGTGAACAGAGTGTGAAAGAGTTTTAAGAAAAGTGGGGTTGAAATGGTCCCCCATGGAAAATAGAAAATAAGTGTCTCTTATATAACCAGAATTGGTTATAAATGCAGCTAGCATTCGTACAAATTCTCAGGTTGGTTTTTAATGTACAATTACATTTAATGTTTTTCAACATTAACAGGCTCTAGTGTCATTAAAATAAAAATAATCAAAATAATAATGTTATAGTATCCACCATAAAATCATGTATGTATTCAAGATGTTGAACCTGATTATAAATTTTGGTTTTTAACATACAATTACATTTGATGTTTTTCAACAGAAAAGGCACTTTAATGGAGCTGGGAAGATCATTCAGGAAAAAATTTATTTACTTAGATTTATAACATCAGTGCAACTTATTAAATTGTGAGTTATATTTAATTGTCCTGGAGTACCATGATACAAAACCATTTAATTTCTGACTGCTAAAATTTGTAAGTCCTAATCTTGTAGCTTGATTTATTGATATTATTTTATATTTAAATTGCACATATTTCTGTTATGTGAATTGTTCGGTGAGGAACTATTAAGTGAGGTTATTATTATTTTTTTAATGTTAATGGCATTTTTGCAAATAAAGCTGTAAATTTTCTCTTCAGAAAAAGTTGGGTGCTTCACTTGTGAAATCCCTGATGATATCACATTTGACATATGCTCTCTCATATTAAGAAACTAGGTGATTAAACTTGAATACACTCATCATCAAAATGAAATTTACTAATATTTATCATGTACACAGGTTGATTATTATTGTGACAGACCTTCCGAGTCCAGTGAAATCATCAGAGGAGTTTTAAAAAAAAATAACATTGTACAGAAGACTATAACTGCATCTTTTATAATACAAAATCGGTCATTTGTTTTGAACTTTTATGTATATGGCTGTTTAATTATGTTATGTGGAGAGTTTTTGCTTTTAAACAGATGTGGATTGGTTTTTGCTACAACTGTATTCTGTGTAGTATAATACCTAATCGGCTTAAAGTAAGCCAATTAAGTATTTTTACAAATCAAGATAAGCCAAAGTTTTGTTTTCTTTGCTACAACTGTATTCTGTGTAGTATAATACTTAATTGGCTTAAAGTAAGCCAATTAGGTATTTTTACAAATCAAGATAAGCCGAAGTTTTGTTTTCTTCATGTTCCACTCCTATTTCTCTGCATCTGATAAAGTGTGTGTAGATAATTGTTGCTTATCAAATTTAAGCATTTTGGCATTGCTTTGGTAGATGGAAGGGTAACCCTTTTATATGGGAAAACTATTGGAAAAATAGCCATATTTTTTAGGGAGTTAGAATAATTTGAGTGACTATAGAATAGGGTTTGAAGGATTGTATTTACATTTTAGATGGGTAAGAAAAATGTATTAAGGAATAGTATAAGTACTCCAGAAATGCTTTTTAAGTTAAAATCAATAATTGTAAATTGAATGACAAAAATGAGCAATGCTAAATTAATGTTTGGTATAATAAAAGATATGTAAATAAGTTATTGAAGTCTTGTTTAAATATTTTATATTTTAAGTATTTGAATGAAATGATATCATTCCTCCTAGGTCGTGCATTAAGGTGTTGTTTGCATCTTTATGATACCTGATAAGTGAGATGAATTGTTATCCTCAAGTTTCTCAACTAATACTAGAGTATCTTAATTTTTTTTTATTTTAGAAAAAGAATTTTAAGATGTTGAAAATTCTTATAGTCTTATAAAACCCTGTTTATTTTTACTTTTAACCTTCTAAGTGTTAAAAGAACTTAATCAGACTCAAGCTTAGAAGTTATTCTAAATGTTATTAATAGCAGGACTTGTATCCTTTTATAGTAGACCATAGGTAATGATGATCATGCTATGGGACAACTTGGTTGCAGTATGCTCTATATGAGCCAGGAAAAGATGCATTCTGCTAGGCAAAATCATAAATGTAACTATAGCATAAGGCCAAGGCCCCAATTGTACTATCTTTCTACTGGCTTTTTTCTGACACAGAAAATGTTTTTCCTAGTGCAGAGTTGGTTTGGCTTCAGCCTTATGTGCAATTCTACCAGGAATCATGGGACACCCCTCTGCTGCAGGAAACTGAGTGAGGCTATGGAATATGCAAATATTCTGTCCTGTGAAGATTAGCCTGGAATTTATTTCAAGGTATATAGAGAATGGTGGGCACGCTGAAAGAGTGATGTCACATGAGGATGAGGGGGGTGTCACTTAAATTTGCATATAGTCACAGGAAAACCAAGTGTTTTCCAGACAGATAAAGAGCTGCATGCCATGAATTTTCATAAAAGAGCTGTAGTTCACAAACTTTTGGTAATGAAAACAAATGCACACCATCAAGTTGCCCTCACAAGTAGTTGAGGCTGACAGTTTGAATAAATTCAAAGGTCAACTGGATAATTACCTGTTTGAGAAGCAAAACATAATTTGTATTTTCTTATCTACTTGGGGTTTTTTTTTTTTTTTTTTTTGCCAGTGCAGCAAAAGCCTGTGGCTTCCTTGCACTATATGGCAAATACTATTGTTATCTATCAGACTTTGAGAAAGGTCTTATCGTGGGTGCACGTTTAGCAGGAGCCACAATTCAAGAAAGGAAAAACATAACTGGTTTCTCAAAAGCATCCATCTCAAAGGAATAAATGTGGCAGAAAAACAATACTTCAAGAATGAAGCCTTTGTACTCTAAGGAGGATTGTACAGAAAAATAGGCCATCTACCGTGCAGCAAATAAAAGCTGAATTCAACCAAGCCCAGCCCTAACCTATTTCAACCCCTACCATGCACAGGGAATTGAAGAATTTGGGTATTGGCAGTTGTCTGCCTATCTGGAAGTCATTTCTTTCAGAACAGTGTATTATCAATTTTCTGACGACATGACTTTTTTTCATTGTTCCACTGTTTGACCCTGTTTACTTTGTTTAGACAACCCAAGCATCTGGAGGTGGTATCATGATGTGGGGAATTTTTTTCTTTGGCAGGGATTAGGTCCATTGATACCGGTAGAAGGTCAAATGTCATCCAGGGAGTATCTGAATTTTGTCGCTGATCAACTGCTGCAATGTTATACATTTATCCTGAAAGTGATGGCCACTTTATGAATGACAACGCAACAGTGCATCATGCAAGTTTGGAGAATGTGACACGGATTTGCACCATTTTTCTTGGCCCTTACATTCACCTGATCTCTCAATCCTATCGAGAATGTGGGATATGCTGGAGAGAGCTATTCTGTAATGACATCCTCTTCCTTCAATTGTGACAGCTGTGCATTATTTTGTTGGAAGAATAGTTACAATTAGACCAAAACACCTTATGGAATCCATGCCACACCTCACGCTTTCTGTTATTTGAAACAAAGGCAGCCAGCCCAATTCGTTACTAAATAAAGGTTCATATTTTTTTGTTGAGGGTTGAGTATATATACATACTGGGTGGTTATAAAATAAGTTTCCTATTCAGGAGACCCTAGTGTCAAAATGGTTAGAGTTAGTGCTGTGAAAATCAGTGGGTAGGTCATTTAGGGTATGGGGAAGTGATTTGTAGAAGGGAAAAAAAATTAGTTCAAATTTCCAGTGCTGCATATATGTAAAAGTTGTCATTTACTTCAAGACATGCTGCTTATGCAAATGACATCCTATTAGATAAAAGCAGAAAGACCAATGCCACCGTCAATAACTATTATGGCTCTTACAAAAAAAAGAACATGCTCTTGTAGTAAAACTGTTCTACCAGAATAATAGTAATGCTAACGCAGCACTATGTGAATATTGGAAACTTAAAGATTTGTGTAAAGGACCTTTGATTTCAATGGGGCTTCAAAAACTAATAAAGAAATTTGAAGCGACTGTGGAGTTAGGTGTAATTCCAGGCAGGGGACAACCACGTATTGGAACAGAGGTAGTGGCGGTTGCAATGGTCAGAACATGAAACACTACCAGTCAGTAGTGCCTGCCAGAGGTGCATCAAGAGACTTGAACCTTCCTTAGTCTACTGTGTGTAAAGTGCTTTGAATAAGTATACACTGGTTCCTGTAGCGTAGTGCAAGAACTAGTCTTGTGATCAGCAACAATGAATAGACTTTGCTTTACGATTTCTGGCTCATATGGAACTTGAAAATACATGGGCTTGAATGATCTTGTAGTCTGATGAGGCACATTTCACTCTTCAAGGGGCTGTAAATGCACAAAACTGCCGAATATAGGGAACTTCTCATCCATCTGCTGTGCATGAAAGACCACTACAAAGTTCGTACATTACAGTATGGATTCACAGCAGAGGTTATAATTGGACCATTTTTCTTCGAAGCGTCTACACCTCATGGCCCCGTAAGGTGTACAGTAACTAGTGCACGGTACCCGCGCTCTTCTAAGAGATCACATTCCCGCTCTGCAAGAAAGGCAATGCTCGGAGACCGTAGTGTTCATGCAATATGGTGCCCCTCCCCACATTGGTCGACAAGTGAAGGAACTGCTCCATTCAACATTCGGAAATGATTGCATAATTTGTAGACTTTCTGCAGTTCTGGCCAGCCCATTCATCAGATCTCAATACCTGTGATTTCTGGTTATGAGGATACCTGAAAGACAAAGTTTACCATGGCAGCATACAGATGCTTATCGATTTGAAAGCAAGCATTAAACAGATGTAGCCAACATCCCCAATGAGATGCTATGCAAAACTGCATCGCATGCAGTCCTCCATTTTCAGAATGTCATCTCAAGTGAAAGATGCGATCATGTTTACAGTCCCAATTTCTCCCCTGGTGGCAGAAATTTGAACTAATTTTTTTTCTTCTACAAATTGCTTCCCCATACCCTAAATGACACCCACCGATTTTCACAGTACTATCTCTTTTGACACTAGGGTCTCCTGAATAGGGGAACTTATTTTATAACCACCTGGTACATACTCAACCTTCAACTCACACACACACAGTACTAAAGGTTCTAATACCTTTCATGTTTAGGGCTTTCGTTAAAAAAAAAAAAAAAGTCTAACAAGATGAATGCTTGAAAGACCATTGTGAGATGCATTCTATTTTTAGAGGGAAGTCAGCCAGAGAAAGTGACCTCGACTGCAGTTATCTCATCGGAGTAAATGGTATTTCAGATGAATGGGACTTGAACTGTCAAGATTGCTGTAAATACAAATTGAAATAAATACAAAAGTATATTTACTTTTATTTTTTTCCGTCATGGTACTTTGTAGCCAGCTAGTTGTACTCACCTAGTTCATACAACATTGCTTATACCGCATCAAGTTAAAGCAAGACTATGAAAAACTGAAAAGGTTAGTTGTTTTGGATGTTCCAATTGTCTTGAAAATAATTGGCTTGCGCCATGTGCTTTTGTGAATGACTCATCCCCGGTATTACCAGCAGGATGGCAGTACTTTCCTGGAAAACATCTTGGTTTTTGTTGTGGATGTATTCATTCAGTTTATAGCTGAACAGGCTAAGCATACGAAGTCAGTCTTCACAGGTTCTAAAAAAAAAAAAATTCATGAAAAACATGCATCACATACAATGGTGTGGCCTGCTCTATCATCCTGGACAGGATCTTGCAGTGAAGAGGATTTTACTTCACTGCAATTAAAATGCTATGAACCAGTGTTAAATGGGTTTTTTTCAAAGAAACTGGTCTACATCACTGACAGAGTAGAAAAGTACATTTCTCCTTAACTATACCTTTTGTCTGTATGCATTATTTTTGCCACCACAATCAAATGACACTTGCAAGTACAATGGTTTGATTCTGTCAACAAACCATACAATATCCTTGCATTAGTACTATTTGAGTGTGAATGATTACAGCATAACAAAACCTGTATTGCACACTGATGACAAAAGCTCTTACTGATAGCTGTGTTTGTGAGAATGAATAAATGGTTGTAATAAATGTATCCATTTTATCAGTGGCATACTTCACAAGCTTGGTCCTTGGTGAAATGTAACTCTTGTTTTTGTCTTTTCCTTTTGGGCCTCCCTAAGTGGTGTCATCTGATGGTGTAGCTGTACCATAGGATGATATGCTGCTAAATTGTACAAGAAAAACATATATATTGGTCCACATGATATAAAAAGCAGGATCTACTTTATAGAGGTAAAGGTGATACAGCTGAATGGGATTAACTAGGCATGAAGCTAATAGACCTTCATCATAAAATAGGTACGAGTGTTCGTGCAATTTCTGCCACATTGGATGAACTGTTCTAAAGATGTGGAAGACTACAGTTGTGATGATTAGGATAGAGGTCAGGCAGGTCAAAGCTTTAGCAGACTGTGCAAGGAGAATCAAATTAATACCTGACTGCATATCACAAGCATTAGGGTTATGAGAAAACAAGATTGAAAATACATGGACCAAATGATTATCCTCTTGGATAATCATTTGGTCTCATTATGGATAAGATTAAATGCAAAATGTCAGTATTAAAATAGAACTATAAGTTCCTCTGCAAAATGTGAGAATTCAGGTCGTCATTAGGAAAGATATGTAGTGTATAATTTTCTTGTATATAATTTTCTTGAATTAATTACATAAGCACAGACTTCAATTAATGCCTTCCTCGAATGGTATAATGTAGGTAACTAATCAGTGGAAAGGATAATACACCACCTGTATGAAATATGAAGGTTATTACTGTGGACAATCAGCAACGTAATGGTAGACCAGAACTGAAATGAATGTTCTTTGTGGTAAAGGGGGGGGGGGCAGTAGATAACAGAATTCAATACTCTTAATAAACCTGAAATGCCTTAACTGTGTCACCAAGGACAGAGTCATTCCCAACTTCATTGTAACTTATTTTACTGCAGTTGATAAACCAGTGCAACACTTAAAAATAGGCCATGCATTTTATGGTGGAAGTATACAGGTTAGATTTCACAATGTATATAACAGTGTTCATATACATTACTCCAGGCCGACCGGGCTAGCCAGGTGGGTAAAGTGCCTGCCTGGCAACCCAAAGGTAGCAGGTTCGAATCCCGTCTCGGGCTTGAATCAGAGTAAAATGCAAAAACTCTGGGAGGTGCATTATGGCCACAGAAGCCGATGTGCCAACAAAAACAAACAACATTACTCCAGAACCAGTCAGCCCCATACAGTAGTAGTTTGAATATTATGTCATATTTAAAGGGATGTCTATCTTTTTAGATAGTTTGGTTAGATGAAAATTCCTTGCCTGTTTCCAGGCTTAAGGTCTTGTTCCTCAGCTTTCTCACGTGCCCTGTGCTTTATATTCCAGAAGTTGCCTTAATATTATACTAGGAAGGTAAGCTAAACTTCCCAAGTAAGTTGTATCTTTCACATATGAGATTCTGCTGTTGTTACATATTTTTAAGTGGTCATTCCCATCTCTTTGGCAGGTAGTAGTAACAACAAGAAATATAATAAATTATTTAAAATCTGGCACCCTTTGGGGATTGAGAAGTGCCAGATTTTAGAGGTGACTGATTTAGGTGATTGAGCACTAGATGACATACCTAGTGATTGAGCAGTTTTAGCAGAGTACATTTCAATAAATATTAAGTAAAAACATATCTGTAAACAGTTATAATGAACATTCTATCCTTTCATTTGTTTTTTGAAGGGAACAGGATTGAAAATGCAAGTCTTAATTCCCTCAGCAAAAACAAACTTGCCTTTGTAACATGTTGCACTACTTTCAACAGGTAGTTTTAGCTATATTACAACTTTTGAAAATTGATTTTATATGCAGAAAAAACATAGAAACAATTGTATACACCTGTTTTGTCTGTGTTGTCACTAGAGAACTACCTGCTATCAGATGAGGGACCAGCTAGTCCTGAAAAGACTGGCACATTGGTCTCATCTTTTAAACAAATGGCCAGCTAACCTTTTACAGAGGCCAATCTGCTTGAAAGTAGTCTAGAACAGAGATGCTCTTAATTCTCAAAGCAGAACAGAGTTGCAGAGGCAACTCTGTTCTGCTTTGAAAATTAAGAGCATTGCATTATCTGTGCAGTTTAAATCTTACTAGCTGCAAAAACAGATTAGTCTTAGTCCAGGGTTTCGTGCACAACTCTCATTAGGAATGCAGTGATCCTAATTATAATTACAGGATTCTCCCATTAGCTCCAGCATAGTAAAGTGGAGCTTCACCTCAAAGGGAGAAAGAGAAAAAAAAATATATATCCTTATCTTGGGACTTAAAAAAAACTGATATTACCTCATTTTTATAATTACTCTGATATTGCACTACTTTCAACAGATAGTTTTAGCTATATTACAAATTTGGAAACTGATTTTATATCCAGGCAAAACATGGAACAATTCTATTTCCCAAAGATTCTCTTAATTAGCAAGTTTAAGCCCAGCTCATAGGCCAGAATGATTAAAAGCAACCACATTGAGAAAACTGGTCTATGATTTGGATCATCATTGAAGCATGTAGCAGCTTAGGATGATGCATTCTCAAGCTAAGAGTTTTGACCCCTTAAGCAGGCCATCATACAAGCAGATGTATGGTGCTCACCATTTTTTTTTTTTTTTTTTAGTTCACAAACCATTACATAAGTGGGCAAGTGATATACTTTATTGACCATTCAATGTATCTTTTGGGCAAAAAATATAAAAAGCCATCTGAGATAACGGTTACTGTTTAGTTTTCATTTTGATATTTTAATTAAAAAAATTTAATGATATTTGTCATCTCAAAAAAAAAAAAAAATCCAAGCAAACGTAGTGGTGGCGACTAAGTGGAAGGAAGCCAAAAAACCACTTTTTCTCATCTGGTAGGTCCCAGCAAGCCTTACAATTTTACAAAACCACTGACCTCAACTACACATCGAGACACAATATACTATGACTGAGGTAACAACTCACCAGCTAAAGAAAAATTTCCTACAATCCAGCCTTCAATTCTTTCCTCTTATTTTGAATTTGTGGCTCCTGGTTACAGAATATGATGAAATTTTTTCCTTCATTTGTTTTATCCCTTCTCAGAGCCTTATGAACCTTAATCATATCCTCTCTAAGGTACTTAAGTACCAAACACTGTAGCTTATACATTTGAAGCATCTTCTTATACATTTGAAGTAACTGATTGTTGAAACAAGCTTCCATCTGGTGTTGTAAACGCTGGTAGTCTGAGTAAATTTAAGGATTAGAAAAATTGTTATAAGTTATGTACAGAAGAAATGGGCTAGTTTTTTTTTTAGTTAATGCTGTATAAGCTTGCTTTATTACATTACTTGCCACTACTAATACTGATCATTTTCTGAAACTGAGTTAATAACCCTTGCTTAGTGACATGGGCTATTGTTGTAAAAAAAGGCTTCTATATAATTCTAACCATAGAAGCATCCAGCAATCAATTTATGATGCAGTATTTGTTGTTCCATGCACTGCAATCAGTGGCTCTAATCCATATGAGAAAAACTCCCAGATCACCATGCCTCCTCCTCCTCCAAACTTCACAACACACTCAGATAATTATCTAGGTATCCTCTATACCAGGGCCGGGCAAAGTATGGCTTGCAGGCCGCATGCGGCCCGCGAGCTTTAATTGTATTTTCAAAAAAAGTTTACTTATTTTATGCTTTTTTTGAAAAATAAATTTGTATATGTAATACATTATAGAATTTGTTGACTTGTAAATTGTTTTACCATCTCTATTTTGTTCAAATTGAGATAGAATTTGAAATTGTGCGCGAACTGGAGTGAGCCAACGAGCGCTTTCATAACGGTATAATCTGCGATTATAAACTAACCGTGCAAAACTACGGTAACAGACAACCAGTGATGACAACAACGGCTTTGCCGCAGTGGCGGAGTAATAGGATAGGACTGCTGACCGGCCACAGTTCCAATCTGTTTTCTCTGACGGTCATCCCGCAGTTAGTTTTTTTGCATTATCTTCGGTTATCATCTTGGTGCCAGTAGCGATAAAAATAATATTTACGCCCTTTTAAAAATGAATAAAAAACGAAAAATTCAACAAGAGCATCGTGTCTTCAATGAAGAGTGGAACACAAAATATTTTTTTACTAACATAAATAACGAGACTATTTGTCTCATCTGCCGGGAGAGTGTCTTAGTGTTGAAAGAGTACAATATTAAAAGACATTTCACTACTAAACATTCCGAATATTGTGCCAATTTAACTCCGAAAGCAAGAAAGAAAATTGCTGATGGATTGATTCAAAATTTATCTAGACAACAAAATGTTTATGCAGCTAAGGAACAAGAAGCTACTGTAGAGGCAAGTTTTGTTATTTCTCATAACTGCAAAAAGCAACGAGCCTTTTTCTGATGGAGACTATATTAAAGAATGTATGACTGAAGCTTGTGGAATTATATCTCCTGACATTAAACACAAATTTGAGAATATAAGTTTATCTCGACGAACCGTAGTAAGAAGAATTGAATGTATCTATACAAATTGGAATGAGCAATTATTATCGGTATTAGAATCCATAACATGGTACTCGACGAAAGTAACAACCAAAAGAATACTGCGCAGTTATTAATTTTCATATGTGGATGCACCTCTAATTTTGAAATTATTGAAGAGCTTCTTTCAGTGGAATCTCTTAAAGACCAAAGAACTGGCTGATATATTTGAAAAATGCTTAACAAGATATAATTTACAATGGTACAAAATGGTAAGTGTAACAACTGACGGAGCACCAAGTTTGACAGGTAAAAATGTTGGACTGTTAAAGAAAATTCAGGATAAAATTTGTGAAAATTATCCCGATTACAATTTAATTACAATTCATTGTATTATACATCGACAAGATTATGTAAAAATGTGTTAAAAGTTGAACATGTCACATCTTATATTATTAAACTAGTAAATTTAATACGATCGAGGGGCCTGAAACACAGACAATTCGTTAATTTTCTTCAAGATATTGAATCTGAGTACACAGATATTCCTTATCATAGCCAAATTCGATGCCCTTAGCTTAGGAAAAGTTCTTCGATGAGTATGAGATCTTAAAGATGACATCATTCTATTTTTAAAACTGAAAAATATTATGGACTTTCCCGAATTAACCGATAACTGGATTTGTGATTTTACATTTACCCCGGACATCGTGACACACTTAAATACTTTCAACACCGTGTTACAAGGGAAAAATTTATACGCCCATGATATGGTAAAAAGTTTGAATGGATTTCAATTAAAACTCCAGTTGTTCCTTCGACATTTATTGATTAACAAGGTAGACCACTTTCCAACCATGAAGTTGCTGAAGATTCCAGAAAATAAATTTGAAAAATATTGTGAAATTATCAACACGCTGAATGAAGACTTTTCACGAAGATTTGGAGACTTCCGAAAAATTGAGACAAGTTTGGCAATAGTGCACAACCCATTTTCAATAGAAATTGATAGTGCACAGAGTGAACTACAACTTCAGATTATAAATATGCAGTGTGATACCGATTTAAGGGAATTGCACCGTCGTGAGGAAATCTGTAAATTTTACAAAACTCTTAATTCGTACAAATTCGACGAACTTAAAGATTTTGCCCGAAAAATGTTGGTTATTTTTGGATCAACCTACATATGTGAACAAACATTTTCCATCATGAATCTAAATAAAAATTCTTTACGATCAAAGCATCACCCATGAACATTTACAAGCAATTTTAAGAATCTCAACTACAAAATTAACACCCGAAATAAAAAAAAAAAAAAAAATGTTAAAAGATGTAAAACAGCTTCATTCATCTCATTAAATTCTTGGTTGTTAGAGAATAATTTTTTTTATGTTATATTTCGTGATAACAAATAATATATATCTAAAAATAGTATTTTACGGGTGGCCCGCCTTCTTTTTGAATTCCTAATGTGGCCCTTCAGTCAAAACTGTTTAATAATATTTTTATAAGAATATAATGATTATTTGCTGCCTTTAATATTTCTTGCTCCTAAAATTAGGTGATAGGCTGCATTATAAAGCTAGGATGGCTGCATTTTGCTCATTACTGACGTAGACCTCGGGGATGGTCTGAAAAATAGCAGCTATGTTTGAACTCAACTAAATGCTTGCATAAATAATCCCACTGTATAAGGAAAATGTAAGACCACACTTGAGATACTATATTCAAATGTAGAGACAGCACCTAACTCACACACCCTGAAAGGTGTCCAAAGACAGGCAACATGCCCAGCAAAAGTGCATCACAAGGAAAGACACTGAATATGTGGGTTATAGAATTTGGAAACTAGGCACCTTAGAGGGGATTTTATTGAAGTATACAAAGTTGCCGCTATGGATAAAGGGATGTTTGAGTGGGAGAAGACAAAGGGTGGTAGTCAATGTACACTGCTCTTCATGGACTAATGTTATTAGTGGAGTCCCCTAGAGTTCGATGTTGGGACCATTGTTGTTTTTTATATTTATCAATGATATTGATGAAGGTATATCAGGCTTAATATCCAAGTTTACAGAAAATACGAAGGTTGCAGGATTGTTAATGACAGTAATGACCATATGGTACTGCAAAAGGACCTAGAAAACTTGAGCAGATGGGCTGACAGTTAACACCTAAAGTTCAACATTGATATATGTGAAGGTGAAAGTAAAATGAATGAGAATAAAATCTTCAATACATACAATTTCAGAACTAGGGGTCATAACAACTAAGAAATCTACCAACATAACTAAAAAGTCTACCAACTAAGAAATATTGTTCAAGGTTTCGGCCTAAATGGACATCAGATGAACTAATGAGACACATGCCAGAGAAGAAAAATGCATGGGATACATATAAATTAATGGGTGACATGGAAGCCTACAATAGATATAAGCTGGTCTGTAACTAAGTCACAAAGGAGGTTAGGCAGATTATGAGAAATCTTTGGCAAAGGATGCAAAGAAAAACAAAGAGTTCTTTACATATGTAAACTCTAGAAAGAAAGAGATGAAACAGATTGGTCCACTGGATATCAATGGTTCAACTGTTGATGATCCTGCTCAGGTGGCTAACAAACTAAATGAGTATTTTGCATCTACATTCACACATGAGGAGTTATTCAGGGAGGGGAATTCCAGAGTTGAACTAAACTCTGGCAGTGAGCTAGATGATTTTGTAATAACTGAGAGGAAAGTGGAGGAGAAATTGAAGGTAAACATAAGAAAGGCACCTGGGGTGGATGGGATCTATCCAGTTATATTAAAGGAGGCAGCAAAGAAAGTAAGCAAACCATTAGCCATAATCATGAGAGCTTCCTTTGACTCAGGAGAGGTGCCCATGGACTGGAGATGTGCAAATGTGACCAAAATTCACAAAGGAGGATCAAAGGGCAACACAAGTAATTATAGACCTGTTAGTTTAACTTCTGTTCCAGGGAAATTAATGGAGGCACTGGTTAAAGAAGCACTGCAGGATCATCTAGACAAGAATTCAGTTATAGCTCAGACGCAGCATGGTTTTGTTAAGGGCAGGTCTTGCCTGACCAATTTGATTGGATACTATGATGTAGTCACAAAAGAACTGGATGCAGGAAATAACTTTGATATTATATATTTGGATCTTAGAAAGGCTTTTGATACTGTTGCACATGGAACACTGCTGCACAAATTGGAGCAGTGTGGCATTGGAGGCAAATTGCTGCTATGGATAAGGGGATGGTTGAGTGGGAGAAGACAGAGTGGTAATCAATGGACACTGCTCGTCATGGACTGGACTTGTTATTAGTGGAGTCCCTCAGGGTTCAGTGTTGGGTCCATTATTGTTTTTTGTATTTATAAATGATATTGATGATGGTATATCAGGCTTAATGTCCAAGTTTGCAGACGATACGAAGGCTGGAAGGGTTGTTAATGACACTAATGACAGTACGCTGCTGCAACAGGATCTAGAAAAGTTGAAGATGGGCTGAGAGGTGGCAAATAAAGTTTAACATTGACAAATGTAAAGAACCCCAGGGACTCACATGTAGTGAGTATGGGCTTGGCACACCCAGGATCCTCAGCTGGATATCATCATTCTTCTCTTTCTTGGTGATTCCCTTCTACTTCTCTCTCTCTCAGGGTAACTCGGAAATTTTTTTTGGCTAGTGCAGCACAAGCCTTAGGCTTCCTTGCACTATAATCCTTGTAATAATAATACTACCAATGGGAAGCAGTAACTCCAGAGTAACGTATCAACTCTGTGGTACTACACTGACAGTGGTAGAGAATTAACAGGACCTGGGGGTAATTGTGCAGGCAGATATGAAGTTTTTTGAGCAGTGTAGATGGTCTGCAAGAGTAGCTCACGGTGTCTTGTCAATGATATACAGGACTATTTCTAGCAGGGATAAGGAGGTGATTATCCCCTTGTATAAGGCGATGGACAGGCCACACCTTGAGTACTGTATACAGGTCTGGAGGCCTCATATTAAGGATCTAGAGCTGTTGGAACGAGTACAGAGAAGGGCAACAAGATTAGTGAATGGAACAAAGGGTTACTCTTACAAAGAATGGCTTAAGTTTTGCAAATTACAGTGTTTGGAGACTAGGCACCTGTGAGGTGATCTGATTGAGGTGTATAAAGTGTTGAATGGTTTGAGCATGCTCAATGCCGATGGGATTCTTCCTCTTGCTCAGAATAATCACCTGAGAGGGCATACATTCAAATTGAGGAAAGACAGTTGTAAGATAGATGTGCGGAGCCAGCAGGTAGTTGATTGGTGGAACAGACTTCCATCTTTTGTTGTGGAAGTTGATAGCCTAAATAAATTTAAGGCTGAGCTGGATAGGTAATTTGGAACGAATGGAGGGGTGAAATGAAATCTGAATGTTTTTTTTTTTTTTTTGGCTGATGCTGCATAAGCTTGCTTTCTTGCATCGTATGCCTCTACTAATGCTAATAAATTCAAATTACAGGGCAAAAGTTTTAGACTATAAAAAACTACAGACTATAGAAAACTTCCTGAAACTTTTGTTAAAAAGTTTCAGGAAGTTTTCTTTCTTTCTGCCAGTGAGTTGTTAATTACCAGAATAAGTTGCTTCTATGGGCGTTTGATGCTGAGAGCTTGGTGAAATTCAGACATCTATGTGAGGAGCAATACATTTATTATATATTTCATGTGTTTGTTGAGAAATAAAGTAGAAAGAGCATCTATTTTATTTCTTATTAATTAAGGTAACTGGAATTTTCATTTGTTATATATTAATAGATTTTGAGCTCCACTCGTGTGGACAAAAATCAGGAGAATTAACATTAAAAAAAGGTGAGAGAATGTAATAAAATTTTCTTGAATTACACATTCAATTAAACATAAAATACACTAAGATGTGCTTCAACAATTTTATATGCAATATCTTACATTTTTACAAAAATAAATGTACAGCATTTTTCAATAAAATTTTTATTTGCTTTAATAGGAAGCACTTTTAAGTATGCCAATTAATTAACCAACAGTCAGTATTTCCAATAAAAAAAATTTGAAAAAAAGAAAAAAAAACCACACTGTACAGTAATAAAACTAAAAAAAAAAAAAAAAACAATTTCATCAAAAATAAAACCATACATAAATACATTAAATGAACATTTATATCATGCTACATAAAAACAAGAAACATTAAGAAAATTCATAATACAAAGTACTAATAACATAAGTATAAATAATAAAATTCTAAAAATATGGTACTATTTTTGGCCCTCAGATCAGAATAAAGATCACAGACAAAACTTTTTACAGCAGTTATCTAATATTTTTTGAAAATTACCGTTTTTATATTTGTGTTTCAGTAATTTCATCTAACAGTTTTGCTCATATATATCAGACTCATAAGTATTAAACTGTGTGTATTCATCTAAATATGCACACAATTTTCTTCCTTGCTTTTGAACAGTTTTTTCTCTTTAAGCTTTTAATATTCATTATGAATGGTACACAAAGAATAATGACCAAGCTCTATTTACAAGTAGAGGTAATAAAATCATGATTCATTTAGATTTTCAGAATGCTGCTGTTTTCACTAACAAAAATACAGGAGATAATACAATCCTACTGAGGCAATAACAATAACTTAAAAATCACATGTGAGTGACAATTTGAAAAGATTAGGAAAAGTGAAATAACTCTGAAGGTGCAATTGCTTTCTCCAAGCAGAAATATTTGTCCAGATGTGAATCTGATCTGCATTAAAATTGGGAGTTTCTTTTATTTATATTGTAAAGATCTACTCATATCACAATGTTACAGCATTTACACCTTACTGAACTACAGGGAGAGGCAAAGTGGCCATATAGAAGGCCCAAATGACTTTACATTACTCAAGAATTTGGAAAGCCATCAACACATTGAACATCAGTTCCATAAACAATTATTTTCCCCTGAGACAAGCCAAATGGCAATTATATGGATTTCTGAACCGATTTATGGAAGCAACTGTATTACTCAGAATATTTGCAGGAAGAACATGTGGAAAAATTCTCCATGTGACAAGGCCTCTTACAAAATTAAAATTTTGTTGGCTTTGATTGTCAACAAAGAATGACTATCAAACAAGCTTATAAGGTTAGTTACAATAATTTTTATAATGGTAGTAGAAAAGAAACAAAAGATAACCTGCAAATAGGATAAAATGTATTCAACTTGATAAAATATATACAGGCATTCCCCGACTTATGTAAATTTTTGGCGGTCAGTGCAAACTTAAAGATCGTGAAACATATTTTGCACCCCATAGGAAATAAATGGAGGACCCAACTGGATGGGGGGGGCAAAAATGAGTAAGCCAAGTGCCTAAAAAAAGTACATAGAACATTCATCTCTGTTTTATAAATCAAATGCTGAATATGTTCCCATCCCGGCACACCAGTACGATCGTATCTCTTCAAAGATTGGTTTAAATGCTGCTTTATTCCAGAGGTTGAAAAATATTGTAAAGACAATGGTGTTCCTTTCAAGATTTTGCTTCTATTAGATAATGCTCCTGGACATTCTACACACCTAGATGATTTCAATTCGAACGTGAGAGTTATATTTCTACTGCCAAACAAGACTTCACTCATCCAACCTATGGATCAGGGTGTTATTTCAAATTTCATACTATTTATGCACATTTGCTCAGGCATTATCTGCAGTAGACGGAAGAAAAATTTGATGTTAAGAGACTTTTGGAAATCTTACAATATTTACCATGCCATCTTAAACATTAATAAGGCCTAGGCAGAAATTACTAAAAGTTTAAATGGCATATGGAAGGAAATACACCCACAGTATGTAAAAGGCTTTGAAGGATTTGTAAAAGACATATCATATGAAGAGGTTACAGATAAGTTGTATAGCTTGCAGAGTTACTTCAGTTGGAGGTTTATTTCAACGACATGGAGGAGAAGAGAAGGAATTATCTAACGAAGAACACTGTTTTTCAAGCAGTGATAGTGAGAGAAGAAAATGCTTATAAAACTCAAGATGAACCAAATGAGGAGCCACGATGCTTCCTCAGAGATGGCTCTGGCATTTCATGAAATTGCATTGGCAATGGAAAGGTTTGAGATGGATCCTGACAGCGAACAATTCTTAAAAGTTAACAGAGGAGTGAATGATATGCTTGCTCGCTACAAAGAAAAGAAAAAAGCCACTGTCCAGTCATTCATTAATATGTTCATTCATATGGTTAACCGGCCAACCCCTTCTGCCCCTAGGCCTTGATTAAAGTTCTGCCAATGTCATTATGCCATCTATCTTGCACTTTTTGTATTATTTTTGATTACAATGTGTTTGTACTGGCACTTGTCTTAATAATTTTATTGTACATTTCAAAGCACACTTTTGTCATTTTTCTTGCATGTGAGAAAAAAAATTGAATAAATAATTTTATTTGCACGTTTGTCGAACATTTCTTTTTTGCTTCAATCAAATAAGCATTTAGGGAAATTCCGACTTGCGTAAAATCCCGCAGAATGCAACCCTTACATAAGTCGGGGAGTGGCTGTATATGAAAACGTGTATGCATTTGCACCACACACACATGCACACTATCAATTACTAGCACAATATCAGCACTAAATTATTATCTGGTAATGTTTCAGGATTCTTTCCTAATCCTATCACTGGGCCTAAATGAAAATAAGTTAATAAAGGGAAACAAATTTCTCCCAGAAAGAATCCTAAAATATTATCAGATAACAATGTAATGTCAATATTGTGCTCATAATCAATAAAAATATCAATGAAAACCTATTTTGTTTTTCTAATCCATGTGGTATAAAGTACTTAATATAAATGCACAATAAAATTAAGTTTAAATTAATATGTATCGAAGAAAAGAATATAAGAAAAATATAGTGAAGCAAACATCAATATCACACGTTGCTTGAATAAAATAATGTTGAACAAAATTAAAAGTAAGTAGAATGACCAAGCCAAGTAAGAAATAAAAAGAAAAACAGCACTTAGCTACAGTAAAAAAAGAAGGGTGGAAATAAATTAAGATTAAAAGGAATACCATTTTTAAATATAAATGGGATAGCCAATTAAAACAAATTTAGCAGCCCCCCCCCCCCCCCCCCCCCCGCCTCCTGATGGTGCCCACAGCTGAATTAGTGAAGTATCGCTATATATGGAACTAAAAAATTTACCGTAAATGAAGCAAACTTGATCATAACATGAAGCAAAAATAAATCAGATGACTGACCACTAAGCCTCAGCATGCTGGAAGGCCATAAGGCTTACAATGGTTGTGGAATTGCTGCATTTTAAGTGTTAAACAAATAAACACAATTAACAAATAATCAGTGAGCTGATGCAGTTGATTTGCACAATGAAGGCCCCTATGCATTAAGAAAATAACAAAAGAAAGTTCTCAGAAAGCAAAGCCAAACTGCAAATAAAGTTTGCAGTCCCCCCCCCCTGGACAACACAAATAAAGTGACAAACTTAAATTGAATAAGGATGACTGCAGGATAGAAGTGTAGAAATCTGTGTTTGGCCAGAGTAATGAATTGTTGCAACAAGCTTCCACCTGGTGTTGTGGAAGTCTGTAGTTGCAATGAATTCACAAACGTCACGCTGAATAAATTTAAGAAAGGATTAAAAAGATTAGAGGGAATGAACAGATGAGGTGGACACTTTTTTTTCTGATTCTGTATAAGCTTGCTTCAATCATTTGCTACTACTAATATAGATTGCAACATGCTATCACGTAACATATTAAATTAAGTTTCTATTGATATGTATTAAAGAATACAAGTAAGAAAAATACAGTGAAGCAAACATTAGTAACTGCAAGAATCTACAAACCACACACTGCTTGAATAAAATAATATTGAACTAAATTAAAAAGTAAGCAAGCAGAATGGTCAAGCCAAGTATGAAACAAATGCAGAGAAAAACAATACTTAAGTAAAACAACAAAAGAAGGGGGAGAAATTTCTCTCCACCTTATTTTGTATCTATAGTTAAGTACTGTTTTTCTTTGTATTCATTTCTTACTTGACTAAGCCATTGTACTTACTTTTAAGGGTTCAATGTTTTTATATATTTTTTCTTAATGGATATGAACCACATATTATCATTTCCTAACTGTATTAGAACTTGCAAAGAATAATTTTGTGTAGTGAATTAATTCTAACAAATATATATAATAGTGTTTACTTCAAGTTAGGTTCAATCCTCTCACTCGTTGGAACCAAGCAATTCTTCCATAGTTGTTCCTTATATTTTTAATTTAAGAACACTTCATGCTTTTCCCCAACAAATCAATCTTCCTTTTAAGTCGCCATAATATTAGTAGACATAGTAATAGTAAAGTCACATTAAAAATAGTTTCCTATGGCGTAAAACAAAGTCAGAAGTCTAATGTGGCAAGTGTTTTAGCAAAACTCCTACAGAAAGCCATAAGGATATAATAGTTTTGAGGAACAACAGTTTCATTTATGGCATAATGCTTGTTGCTAAAAATTAAGTTGCAGCATCACTTTATGCAGTGTGATATGCTCAAAATATCTTGTTTTGGTTAAGTTGTGCATTTTAACAATTATTTTTTTTAATAAAAAAAATTCAGTCAACATAAAAATCTCTTTTGTTCTTAAGAAAAGAATTTAAATCTGTGATTAGAACAATTTCACCATGGTATATTCATTGTATACCAAAGTTGTTTTATTGTACTTTTAGTTTCTGGTGTAAATTTATTTTAATTATTTTCTGTATACAGTAATACACAAGTTGGTTTATCAATAAGTGTGCATACATTTATGTTGTGTACAATATGATTTATATTATAAATTATTAATACAATAATAATAATTTATATTATTATTATTATTTAAATAATAATTATTTAAAATTTTGTGATAATGAAATTACAACTCTAATCTTGGTTCAGAAAATGTGTGCATGTGCTTGATATTCCACAACAGTAAGGACTTACAGCAGTGGTTTTCAACCAGGGTGCTGTGGCACCTTAGAATGTCACAACAACATTCCAGGGGTGCCACATAATTTGGATTTAAGTTACTTAAACTTATTTTTTAATTTATGTTTATTTCATTATTAAAAGGTGTACAGTATCTTTTTAATTTTGTGGTGATCTATAATTGATGTTTACTTAGTACATCTATATAAAGAATAAAATTATATACTATATATATATATATATATATAATTTGTATTATGAAATGTAATTTTTATATATATATATTGGAATTGTGTTAAAAGACATTTAGGTTTAAATATTAAATGGCATAAGTTGTAAATATTGGATCCAGCATTAATGCCATTGCCTGTGGACAATTAGACATTACACGTGCATTGTTTGTATATGTACTTGTCATATTTATACATTTATGTACTACTGGGGAGCATCAGGTTTGTAGTGACCCCAACCAACCCGTTATTCACACACACACACACACACACACACACACACACACACACACACACACACACACACACACACACACACACACACACTAAACGGGGTTAATAAAAAGTAGGCAAAGCTGCACTCTGGTATAAAAGCAACATCATGGTAATTATCAAAATGAAGCTTTCAGCCTCTAAGGAATTAAAACCATTTAAAAGTGGAAGCTTTTAAATGTTCAGAATGAATGTCAATTTTTATATAGTTTGTTTCAAATTAGTTTCTTATTTCTGATATATATAAAAAAAAATCATCATGTATTTAGCTTTCACATTTGGCAGGTTAAAAAAAAGTTTTATTCAAGTATCGTGACAAAGTTTATTTGGTAAGGTCTGGGCTATCAAGCAAATTTTTTTCTGGATGTATCTATTAAGGTGCATTTGTTTTACATTACATACCTAGTGGATCCCAGAACAGAAGCTTTGCCCGGGTCATTAAAAAAAAAAAAAAAAAAAAGTGAGGTAATTTAACATGTTTATAAGATAAAAGTAATTTACCCATAGTTCATATTTCTTTTGTCAAAAATCACTCATAATAGCTTGGGATAATGCTCACATTAGAAATCTTTTGGTGCCATCTGTTTAAAAGATACTGGCAACACTGGTCAAGCTATGGATAACAGTGTTGTCTCTAATGCGAGAAAAAGCTCAAGCCATTATAGCTGACTTTAGCTGCTGTCACTAGCACAGGGACTAAATTTTCAAAATGTGCATATCATTTTCAAAATACTTCCTACATAATTTAAGACAATAATGCCAAAATCAGAAAAAAAATATATCAAAGAATCTTATCCTTCTGCTGCATATGTAGGTGTTATATTTCTGATGAAGAAAGTATAACAATATTCCACAACAGCATTTTGCCATGTCACAAAATTATCCCAAGAAATCAAAAATTCAAGATAGCAGTAGTGGTCACCAACTTATGCAACTGAAATTTTGAATCAATATCACATTAGGCATCAAGAAAACAGAACAGTTAATAGTGGAAAATATATATGAGTTTATATGTTTTCAAAAAAAAAAAAAATATTTAGTATAACAAGTATTAAATATGTAGTATAATACATATCCTATAAAACTTTCACTTGTTACACTGCTATTTGCCTTGAGCTGCATGTTGAAACTGCAGTTTCTGATCAACACATGGCCTTAATGGGGACATAATAAAATTTAATTTATATTTCAGTCTTCTGACTTATAATTCCATTTATGTATGTTAAAATTAGGTTAGGTTATGTTATTATAAAATTGACCAATATTGCCAATATATAACTTACATTGAAAGTTTATTTGTTATTTATCGTATTGTCTAACAATTTGAGGTCAACTCTGGAATACACCCGATTGTCTATGCGGATGGCATTTAAACCTTCCTACAGTTACTCAAAATCTGATAAGAAAAATAAATCATAATGATGATACTCAGTGTAAGTAAAACCAAATATATCTTCCAAATCAGAAATAAACTATCCAATTAATAGTTCATTATTATAAATGCCACATGCTATATGAAGTGAAAACTGAATTTCTCAGTTTAGGGCTGAACAACAAACTTCTGTAATGGAAGTGTATGGTTGTGGTCAAAGATAGAACAGCTTACTATGTAAAATAATTAGCAGGGATGGATGCATGCATTGCAGTATTCTTTTATCTTTCTCAAACATCAGTACTATATTTGGATCTTGCCACTTTATTTACAGAATGTTCTCATGGGAATGCAGCATAAGGTAAATTCTATTCTCTGCTAGCTGCTTATTTCAACCAATCAAAGACTTAATGGCATTCATATTTTAAATGCAAAACAATTCAAAGAAAAAATGTGAAAAGAGAATATTTTTTAACAGTCATGAAACTCCTGGATTCACAGAACACTTTAGAACTTATTTTAAACAAAAAAAAAAAAAAAAAAAAATTGAAGCCATTTTAAGTTCAGAAATTCTGTGTTCCAATAAAGCACCTTCTTTCCCATTTATCAGAAACTGTTAACTCTAGAATCATCAAGGGAAACAAAAAAAAAAAAAAAAAAAAAAAGGACCTCTGAACATCAAAAATTAACTAACTTTAATGTCTATTAAATGTTGATTGTCTAAATTATTAAATATTATTTTTTTTACTAGTAGTAAAAACAATGTTAATATTGTAATAACTATTAACTTATAAATTGAACTTATAAATTGAAACAAACATTATTACAACATAACTGTGAATCCTCAGCCAGAAAGCACAATTCGAAGAACAAAGTACCTATAGGTCTATTTTTAAGGAAAAATGCATAGAAAGTCCATCAAGAAACCTTTCTTATAGTAAGCCATCAGCCTTGTAAGTTATTACTCTTTCCTTGTTAACGTTATCTCTTCAAGTTTTATCAATACAAATATTATACTGAGGCACTAAAGAAAACCAGCTGTTACCAAAATAATTATTATACAGGGATAACAGTGACACTTCTGTTATTATTATATCATTATTAAAATGGATGTTTTAATATCCATTATGTGTCATTATAGATATTTATTTGAACTAATAAAATTAATTTAAAACCTCACGTTTCTTCAAATTACACCATGCATTTATTCAGCATTCAGGAAGTATAGTTTTAATAATATTTTGTTTCTATGATGAACGAAAGAAAACAGTTTAGGGAAATTTCATTTTTGAGGAAAAAAAAAAAAAAACACTGTATAAGAAGTAATGAATGCAGAGGTGGAATTATTAAGAGATACACAGCATTAAGTACTCTTATACTTGTGGCAATGTGAGCCAAAATTATCTGTGGAAGCTGGCGCTTTACTATTACAATGAGGAATTTTGCTTCAGTGTAATAATTCTCCCATTTAAATAGTAACAGGAATTAACAACCACTAGCTGCAATATCCTGTTTCTATAAACCTAACTCAAATCTCCTAGAAGTAGGTCCTCTTTGTTTAACTCAAAAAAATTACATCATGAAACACTAAGCATTATAAATGCTAAGAATCCCAAGGGGTGAAAATTATATATATATAAAAGCAAAAAAAAAAAAAAAAAAAGCAGGATTTCAAAAAATGGCAGCAAAAACATATTGTGATGATAATTTAAAAATAAGTAAGGGTTATGGTTCCATGTGCAGATTATATAAAATGTTCTCTCTCTCTCTCTCTCTCTCTCTCTCTCTCTCTCTCTCTCTCTCTGAAAAATCTACTTACATAGCTAATTAAAATATTACATATAAGCAAAGAGAAACAGACAGTATTCAAAAGATAAAGACATGTGGTCCAAAATCCCATCTTCATAAATGAGCAATTATGGCTATTACAGCAAATTTTAATCAAACAAACTAGATAATTTGTTCTGGTAACTACAACTACCTCCAGTAACAAAAAAAAAAAAAAAAAAAAAAAAAATAGAAAAATTTAGAAAGCAATTCCGAAATAAATATATAAATAATAAAAAAGATAACAAATGTAACTTATGATTACCTGAGTGAACATCTGGAATTCTATATTAATGAATGTCTTGAGTTAACACAAGTTGTTAAAAGTCACATTTGTGAAAACATCAACATGAAATTAAGTTAACAGCTTCCAAAAAAGTTCTACACCAGCATTAAGAAGCAGACAATATCAGTAGCAGAAAAGACTGTCAGGACATGAAGTATAACATGTAGAAACAAATAGTAAATCTTATTTACTTCAAATTAATAAAAAAAAATAACTTTGTCAATTTTAAAGAATTTGGTTGCAGTCTTAGCAAATTCTGCCTTTACAAATTCCAAATTTTCAGTAAGAAAAGCAGTCCACTTTCCATATAATTTTAAGGTTTTGTTTTCTACTAATTATAAAACTTCTGTAAAAATTTGTGTCAGAACCATTCAACATTTAGGATTCAGCTTTCCTATAATCAAATAAACAAACAGGCAAAAGAGTTAAAACTTAGGTCCATTATAAGTTATCAATACATGCATTATTCACATTGTTTTCAAGGTTGCTGTTCAAAACTGAAGCAAATGGAAACAGTGTGCTTAATGGTGTTTTAGGTATTTGGTTTTAAAAACTGAATTATAAGTTTTGAATTTCCCATATTATAACAGTCATGTATGTGCATATATGTCAAATATACATATAAAACATTACCTAAATGGAATAAGCAAGCATGGCATATAAAAAAACAGATTTTGCTTATTAAACAAGCAAACAGCTGATAGTTGAAATGGGCGTTACACATCAGACTCAAATTTTATAAAACTGTTATCTCACTAAACTCTTAAGAGTTATTTTACATGTTCTGTTTTAAGAATCAGTTACTACCTTGCTTACATCTTTTAATTTTATAGAAGTTGGAAAGGTTACAATTCATCTTTCAGGTCATCGTCATCATGAGTTCCAGCAGTTCCAGCATACAGTTTTGCAATAATTGGCTGGATGACTTCCTCCATTTCCTTTTTTTCCCTCTGATAATCATCTGCATCTGCATCCTGATTATCTTCCAACCATTTCAATTTCTCTTCAATGATATCTTCTATTTTTTCTTTCTCTGAAGAACTTAATTTCCCACCAAGTTTCTCTTTATCACTAATTTGATTTTTAATTGAATAAGCATATGATTCAAATTCATTTCTTGCTTCTACACGTTCTTTTACTTTCTTATCTTCCTCTGAAAATTTTTCTGCATCTTTAATCATCCTTTCAATTTCATCTGGTGTTAAACGATTATGATCGTTAGTAATAACGATTTTTTCCTTGTTTCCAGTACCTTTGTCTTCAGCTGTGACCTTAAGAATGCCATTTGCATCTATTTCAAAAGTTACCTCAATCTGAGGCACTCCCCTTGGGGCAGGAGGAATACCATTCAAGTCGAATTTGCCAAGTAAATGATTGTCTTTTGTCAATGGCCGCTCCCCTTCAAAGACCTAAAATTGTAAGAGAAGTATTTAAAAATATCCAATAGATCACAAAAATAGCACATATTTTTACAAATCATAATGACAATTGAATACTACATTAATAAATCAAAGAGTTAAGTCAATTTATTTTTTATTACATCAGAAAACAAAAATGTGCAAAAATTTTAGCATTACTTTTCTACATGCTTCCCCCAAACACCCCTCACATCAGTCTACAAGACTCTAAATGCCACCTACAAAAAGCAAATTTTTGGTTGTTCATGAAGCCACTTTTGCACCACTTTTCACTTTTCAACTTAGTTATCTGAAAATTAAATGTCCAGATAATACTTTTTTCAGAGGACCAAAAAGATAATATGAAGAGGCATTGGCGGGAATGTATGTCGGGTGAGGGAGAAGATTAAAATGAGGTTTCTGAATCATTCCAATGGTTACAGCAGCCTAATGAGGATGAGCATTGTCATTCTACAGCAGAACACCTTTTGATGACGACTCTCTGTATTTGTGGTAAATAGCAGGTTTAAGTTTCTCTGTATATCACACAATATCTTCTACTACTGAGTCACCCCCTTGATATGGTATAATGTTCTAGAATAGGTCATAAATCCCAAAACAACATTAACATGACTTTGCTGGAAGAGGGTACACTTTTGAATTTTTTGGTTGTTAGCTGCTTGCGTGGAAGACTCTTCCACACATTTGTATACCTTCTTTTAACTGACAGATTTTCCTGTATTATACTAAAACTTCTGTAAATCTGGGAGGGTCTGGCCCTTTTCTGACTACAGCATACTGTTCACTAATGGCCCAAATGGAAAGTGGAACTGACATGATTACACCTCAACTGCATAAAACAGACCAAGTGTAGGCAATCAGTATTAGTAATGGCCATATGGTGCAAAGAAGTCTAAGGCTTATGCTGCACCAGCCAAAAAATAAAAAAATAATAAAAAAATAATAATAAAATTACACATTCTTTACTAACTTGCTATTTATATAGTGTCTTATAGTAGGGTGATTATAATAATCTTTCATTTATATTCTTCTGGTTTTCAATCCAGATTTTCAAAGATGAAAATTAGAACAAGATGAATTCTGATGATGAAACAAAATTGACACAAAATGCACCTTGAAGAGGAAAAATCAGATTACCAGGACCAATCTATAAAATCCAGAGTGGCATAAATTTTACCATCCTGGATTTTCTAGGACATATTATTTTATGAAATAATTAATGTTGCTAATATTATTTCATAAAAAAATTGTAGCGCAAGTTCTATAATTTTACTTTTGGTTCAAGTAAAATTATCAATCAGTTAACAGTAGAAGCAAAAAACTAATTCAGTTACAGTTATTTTACTTTTTATATAAGAAAACATTAAATATAGAACATCAAAATTAAACATTTTACACAAACAAAAAAAATAAATAAATAAATAAAAACCACCAGATAATCTAATTCATAACAGTTAGTTGTATCTTTCACACTTTATCCTATTTTTTCAGATTTTTGTTATCAGAATTTTTAATGACTCCATCACAGTATGTAGGGTTGAGATAAAAATAAAATAATGTACCATATATTTATGCATAAAACTATTGATTTAAAGATAAAAGCAAGATAAAAGGTAAGATAAAAACAGCAATAAAACAAGACAGCTTTCAACATCCCAAGATGTCTTTATCAGCCATAAAAATTGTAAATCTACAACACATAAATTGTAAAGATCATAAAACTATGATAAATAAATGATTGAATAAAGTGGTACAAGGGCAGGACTGCATCTGTGATCCTTCTGAATTATGACATGTTGGTAAACAGTTGATACAGAGTCCTGAACTGCAATTGAAGACTATGGGAGGGGGGGGGTTGATATAAAGTGATTCCAACCAAAAGCAAAAGCAGTGATATGACTAATGAGCATCATCTATCACAAACTTGATTAGGATCAAGTGTGTGCCCGTGGGAACCCTCATCTATGCGATCTATGCGGTCTTTCAGCCTGCCCAAATTTGGGCAAAACTGCTTAGTTTTGCCCAAATTCACTGCAGGCGGGGCAGTCTATACAATAAATCACCTCTGTCTACACGAATGGACGGCGGCAATGGTAATTTCACCTGCAAGATTATCGACAAGACATTGTGGGCCCGAAGTTAGATTGACAGGAACTCCTACTCACAAGATCCATGAGATGATATAAGAAAAGCCCTGGTGGAAGAGAATTAACACCGTGGCTGATGGCTAAGGATTTTAAATACACAAGTCCGGGTGAAGGGTAAAGGACCATACCTAAAAATTTAAAATAAATTTTCTGTTTATACTCCAGGATAATCATCACGCGGTAAAAGTTTAGTTACAGGTGCAACTACTCGGCCAGAGCCGCCTGCCTGTCCATATCATTTAGATCAGAGTTTCCCAAACTGGGGTCCGCAAATCCTTGGGGGTCCATAGACCAGTTCCAGGGTCTACAGCAACTAGCAACATGTGCAGACATTGTCTAACAACGTAGTAGGTACAATGACTTTGGGAAGTATTCTGATATTGAGTTTTACACACAAATTACCTTTACTTTTTTTGATTTGCCCTCTTTTTTGTATACCTTTCAAGTAAGAACTTAACACAGAACTTTCTATTATATGCAATATCTCTCCATAACCAAATGTTTTAACATTTGGTTCTACGTATGCTGGATAAATAAGAGTTCATATTTAATTCAAAAATTTAGGTAATATTTTTAATTTTGCACTTTGTCTTCTACAATAGTAGAAGCAAGAAAACTAATTGCACTTTGCTACAGAAGATTAATCTTGCTTTTTAAAACCAAGATGCAAGTAACTGAAATTGACTTTGTAGTGTTCAAATTGACAAATGGAAGATATCATTAAAATCCTAGACTAACACTGTGTGGCCCAGCTTTTTCAAGAAAGCTTAGTTTTTTTTTTTCTCACAATGCTTTTAAAATAACTGAAATCACTTCGGTCACATCACTCTTCATCCTATCAAAATATTTCTAAATCCCTTGGTAAGTGCTTAATTTCTCATAATTTATATAGTGTTTAGTGAAATCTGAAAAGAAGGCTATAAAAAGAAATACTGCTTTGCAACAATAAACAATCTGAAATTTTACTTAATTTTATTTTATGTGCGGCATTCTGTGCAAAGGCAACTGAAATGAAACTAAAGCTATGAAAATAGAGAACTGCAAATATTTATTTAAGTTGGTTTTTTTTTTTTTTTGCATGTGGTATTTAGCAAAACATGTTTTATTACAAGGGCCAATATGGCAATATCACCATGACTTATGTCAGGGGTCGGCAACCTTTTGAGTGAAGAGCCATTTTTGATCTAATTGAAAAAAAAAAAAAAAAAAAAAAAATAATAATAATAATAATAATAATAATAATAATAATCTGAAGAGCCGCACTTTAGCTCAAGCTGGGGGGGGGGGCGCTTTTAAGAAGTGGAATAGAGTGGGAAGATGTTTTATTAAAAAAATATATTTTTTGAAATATTATTTATTAATAATATTTCTAATTAATGTGACTTTTGCAGCTGAATTTCTTGAGAGTCTCTAAACATCAGGGAAGTACGCTGTAATTTTCATCTTTAAGCATGCTGAGACTCTCACTGCTCAGACGGTTTCTTGATTTATTTTGTAATATAGTTCTTGATTATACTTTGGCACGATGACCAGGTCAGTGGAGTTTACAATAAATCAATCAATACAAACGTTAATCGTATTTAGCAGTCACAGGCTTGAACCCCAGTCCACTCAAAGAGCGTGTGCTACTGCACTCACTCCTGACCACTCAGCTACGTCAGTTCATGTTCAAAAACCATTTGCTCACAGAAATTTGTCAAACCAAAAACTGAGAGAAGTCCAAATGCAAATATTTTCAAATGTGTGTGTGTCTGGCAAGCTACACCATGTATCGAACACAATTTGGTCTTGCTTTTTCAACTCCTCCATCAACATCCATTTATATAGAATTGCAAGGGCAGCCTTTTGCCTCTCCAAACCCTCAATTTCAGTTTTAAGGCCTTTTAAGTTTTGCACTCCACATATCCTTGATTTTTAAGTCCTCTAACTCCATTTCAAACTTTGCTTCACATGGGCAAAAGTTAAAGAGTTGCAGTTACATGCTCAAAGAGCCGCATGCGACTCGCAAGCCACAGGTTGCTGATGACCCCTGACTTATGTAAACAAAAACACTAAACTACGTAATAAATACAGGAAATTCCTGCTGCAGTTAATGTTAAACTTGGCAGAGTGCAATTCTACCCCTAAATTTAGGTGGCTTGGTACATAGGAATCATTTTGTCAAGTTCAACTTTAACAAACATAGCAAATTTCTGTAGTAGTTTTTTTCCCCGCTAATCTTTAAAATATGTCTAACATAACAGTTAAAATTTTAATGCTGAAATAAAAAATATATATATATATTAAAATAACACACTCTGCATGTAAAAAAATGATTTATTATTAGACAGAAAGAAATTGATGAGGAAATTATTATAATAGCAAGTCTGCTCTGGGGATCTTCTTTAGTAGCAAGGTGCACGGAGAACAGAAATTTGGGTTAAAACACTACATATTATTTTAAAACACAGATGAATATTATACCAAGAATGATAGTAATCTATAGTAATGATGAACAGATTCCCTGGATTTATTTATTTTCTCAGCTATTCATACCCTTCCCCCATTGGAACCTAGAGACTACTCAAATTTAAAGCCAGCTATATATGAGTACCATACCACAACATTGAGGTTTCAAACTCTGAAGCCGGAGTCAAAGAACATAATTAGTGTTATTAGAGATCAAAAAGACAATTTCAAAGTAGTACCTAAAAAGATTTTAACAACAGAAGTTAAACAACATCATGTCACAGCTAACTGAACTCCCCTGATTACACTGAATTACTGGAAGGGAACACTACAGAATACAGTTATTCCCTGTATAATGTGCATTTGTGTTTATGAGATTATGTACATTTAAATTAATTTCCTGTTATTTCTTTTGTGCATGGTTTCTTTCTATCTGATAATAAATCACTTTCAAACACAGAAAGTTATTTTATTATTTCATCATGTTTGTATTTAAAACTATGATTTTATTAATGAAATTTTTACTCTTATGTGCACATCAGCCAAACAATGATAGAAGGTACCATGGAATGCCAACCTTTATTAGACAATGTTTTGTTCTATCAAAATGTTTGGATGCAGAGATAACTAGGATACTTACTATCAGAGTGCATAATTTCTACTGTGAAGTTTGGTGGAGGTGGTTTAGTGCTACGGACTGGGTCAGACTTGGTCTGTTAGTGG